>NC_056729.1:3673298-3675797 GCF_019279795.1 Protopterus annectens
TCTGTCCTAGGCATGGGGTAAACATCCGACTGTGTGTGACTATTTAATTTCCTGTAATCCACACAAAACCTGGTGCTGACATCCTTCTTTGGCACCAACATCACTGGTGAGGCCCAGGGACTGCTGAACTCTTGAATCACCCCTAGTTCCAACATCTCCTGTAGCTCTTCCCTCAGAGTTTATTTGACTCTCTCAGGCACCCTTTAAAGGGCCTGCATAATAGGACTTTGGGGCCCTGTATCAACCTGGTGCTGCACCAGTTGGGTGCACCCTGGTTTCCCAGTGAACACATCCCCAAATTCCTGCAACACTGCTTGGATTTCTTGAACCTGGGTAGGAGATAGCTGCTGGGATATTGCTACCCCTTCCACCAAGGTGTCAGCCCAAGCCTCACTGAGGAGATGAGTCCCCAGATCTCCCTCAGACTCCTCCTGCAATCCACTGCAAATAATCAGCACAAGGGCCTCCCTATCCTAATAAGGTTTCATCATGTTAACGTGGTACAGTCTGTGCCCCTGCCATCTGCCTAGCAGTTCCACCATGTTGTTAACATCACTTACCTTTCTTACCACCTTGTAGGGTCCCTCCCAAGCTGCTTGTAGCTTGTTGTGTCTGACAGGAATGAGAACCATTACCTGTTGCCCCACAGCATATTCTCTAGCTCGAGCATTCCTGTCATACCACACCTTTTTCTGTTGTTGGGCTTCTGCCAGGTTCTCCTGGGCCAAGACCATGAGTTCCCTGAGCCTTGTCCTAAGGTTTATGACATATGCCACAACAGACTCCTTGTGAGGCTCACACTCACCTTCCCACTCATCTCAAATTAAATCTAGAGGGCCCCTCACCCTATGCCCATACAACTCAAGGGGTGAAAAACCCGTGAATTCCTGGGGAACCTCTCTGTAAGCAAACAACAGATGGGGCAAATATTTGTCCCACTCCCTCTTAAACTGATCTGTAAATGCCCATAGCATGGACTTGATTGTAGAGTTTATCTTCTCAACAAGACCATTAGTCTTGGAATGGTAGGGGGTGGTCTTCATGTGCTTCACCCCACAGGACTTCCACAGACAAGCCAGCAAGTCTGACATGAAATTGGCACTTCGGTCAGTCAGTGTTTCTTTTGGGAAGCCTACTCTGCTGAAAATCTCTAACAAAGCATTTGCCACCTTCTCTGCCTTAATGGAGGACAAAGCCACTGGCGCAGGGTATCATGTAGCATAATCCACTACCAATAGGATATACTTTTTCCCTGTTTAACTTGGTGTACTCAGAGGACCCACAATATCCATAGCTACCCTCTGAAATGGCACCTCAATCACAGGCAAAGTCATCAAAGGAGCTCTCACCTTGTCTCCTGCCTTGTCTATTTTTGGCACTGCTCACAGGTCCCGCAGTACCCTGTTACATCTCTAGAAATTCCAGGCTAAGAGAAGTTTTGCATAATACACCTCTTTGTATGTTTTATGTCCATATGACCTGCAAAGGGAATGTCATGGACTATGGCTAGAAGTGCCAGATGTAGGCTCTAGGCACTACCAACTTCTGTACTCTCTCACCTTCTATCCCTCCCTAAGGGGTTCACTCTCTGTATAGTAACCCTTTGTCCCAGTATACAGATTTCCCCTTCCTTTGAGAATCAGGTGCCTCCCAAGCTACCTGCTTCAGGCCTTGCAGTGTAGGGTCTGAGAGCTGAGCCTGCCTCAACTCTCTCCTTTTAACCCTTCCCAGCTTCCCTTCCACAGGAAGTCTGGCATCCTCTGACAGTAATGCCTCATTGTCAGCCTGGGTACTACTATTCCCCTCTATCTTTGCAGTTACCCTGTCCAAGGGAACTTAAGTACCCACAAGCAGCTGTGGCTCACATTCAGTCTCACTGCTACAGAGTAGCTCCCTCCCTGAAGTAACCACTTCAGCAATCCTGGCTGCAAGTATGCAGTCTGTCTGGGTCTCCCCCAGACTACCACACCCACATGCTTGTCTCCTAGCCTCACTGCATATAACTGCATAATTACATGGTACTGCCTCATCCAAATTTTTCCCTCTCAGGACATCTGCAGGATGGTAGTTCCATACCCCGGTTGTCTCAAGACAACCCACTATTGGCATTTTGTCTTTCCCACTTACTGGCTCCCTCACCTTTGGTTCCCCACCTTGCCTCTGTGGACACCTGTATGCCACATGGCCCCACTGGTTGCATTCAAAATATTTAACCCTAGCTCCTGGACATGTACCTGGACTAGTGGCTTCCCCTGCTACTGGCAGATTCTGTTGGGGCAGACTGTGCTGCCCACCATTGGTTCCTTTAGACCCATGAGCAGTACTGGGGGTCCCCTTCCTGTTAAGGGCTGCCCTGCTGGCCAGGTATAGATCTCCGTTCTTCCCCAACTCATCTAAAGTAGCACATTGTCTATCAGATAACCAGATCCTCATGTCCTCAGGCAAAGTGCTAAGGGCTTGTTCCCTCACTAAAAGGTCTGCCAGCCCTTCAAAAGTGGT
>NC_056729.1:3976297-4068797 GCF_019279795.1 Protopterus annectens
GTATAACAAAAAGATTTACGTCAATATGTTATTTTTTTCTAAAGGGAAATGGTTCACAATTTATCATCTGCAGGTTCATATTTGGAAATGTAGGAAGAGCTTATGGCTTTTGACTGCCCCATGTTATCAGCTATTACCTGTTATTTTCAAACTAGTCTTTGTAGCCTTTGGTGCACCTGGATGGACTACAGCCTACAGAGATGGAGATTTTTCTTTGATGTAAGAGTTTTGTGTTTTGGCTGCCACATATTAGAAATAGGGTATCCACAGGCAGGACTGATGTAGCAGAGAGAATAGGGAAGTGTTGCATATTCCCCACTGAACACTGTGAGTTTATACATCCTTTAAGCTATAACAGCTAACATTGTGTTACCATGAGTTGATAAATGGAAATATTTTCTGCTGAGACTTACCACACCATCTTGTCAGAAGATGCAGTGTACATGTATGAGACATAAGGAGGCTGGGGATGATAAGTTGCAAGTCAAGTCTGGGGATGTGTTGCCACCATATTACCTGGAGTGTAATATTTACAGCTGAGAACTAGTGTGCAGTCATGGCAGAAGATGGGAAGTACATGCCTTATTGGATACCATAGGATTCCATTTTGAGTTCTTATGCAATATCACACATGCAATATACTGCAAAGTAAATCAGTTTGGCATAATAAATACACAGACTGCATTAAGCTAGAACAGAAACTACTGTATATATCACATGTAATGTTGAAAACATGCAGGGCAGAAATAATAATAATTTCTGGTATGTGGAAGCAAGAGGCTTAACACAAAGTCAAGACAAGACACGCTTGTATGTGCTTGTTTATTTAGATGATGCTACTAATTGTTATAAATCTGGCTTCAGCTTTAAACCAAGAGCTGAGGCACTGAAAAATAATCATTTCTAAATTTCCAGTGCTGCAGATATTACACCCTTAAAAAAAAAAAATTAGAGCATTCCCTACTGCAGATCTGTTGAACTCATGAGCATGTGCCTCACAAGTCAGTGATGTGTGCTGTTATAAAATAATTTTTGTCATGCTACAGTTAGGAAATCGTGCATGTTCACTGGTTATGTCATTGTTTCTGCTTCATTGTTTCATGTAGCTGACATTTGTGAATGTCACACTGCTCTGTTCAATGTAGAATAACATTGTAAAATGAACTGGCAGTTGACCGAATGAATGGAAAAAAAAAACTTATTCTAAGGTCACATGACTCACACATACAGATAGCAAATACTTATACTAAGGTCAGTTTGATCACACCTACAGCTGAACTTCAGTGATACAGTAGAGAGAGAGAGAGAGAGAGAGAGAAGACATGTGACTCAGAGTGGGATGCCCCAATTCCCAGTACATTACTTTAAATTAGGAAATACATTTGTTGCAAAGTGGAACATAGCTATAAGCATGTCAGAGAATGTTGCCACCTGTCATACTAGCAGGTGATGCTTTCTGTCAGCATTACTGACCAATCATGGGCACATTAATTATGAAACATACAAATCAGTAAATCTTACCTTTCCTTCTTCTACTCATCTGACATAGGTTTATTTCCCTCTACATAGTCCCCCAGTTATTAAAACAATGGAGCCTAGCACACTATTTTTCGAGGTCACCAAGTTATGGAATAATCTGCATATATAAGTTGAAAACAAATTACTAGAAAGGAACACTAGTCTCGGTTAGTAAATAATTTTACCAGCTGTTCAACCCCTTTTTGAATAACCATCAAATATATGGAGTGCTATATCTGGGCAGTTGGAGAAGTATTGCATTAGAATTGCTCTTTTTATTTCATATGCAATGGCAATCACACATGGGATCCACAGTATAAAGGAGAGGGTAACTGTATGGTACTTTGGTAGTCCATTAGTCAGGTAATTGTGCTATTGTACAAAATGATAATGAACCAGTCCATTTACACCATATCCCTTTCAATCTGTAATGGGGACCAGTCATCAGAACTATAAAAAAGGAATAATTAGTTGAGCTCTAGCTCTGGACACCAGGTTATATGGGGTATCGGCACAAACTAATTAATTTTATTTGGCTAGCCAAGGTCCTTTTTACAAATTCAGCCTGGGGTTACATAAACCAAGAAGAGGAAATACTTAATATGCTTACTGAATTTAGAAAAGTACAGTCAAGAGAAAATGTAGGACAAGTCTATGTTTGCTTGTACTGAATAATAAAGTAATATCCTGCTCAGAGACTGCACGTCTACAGTGCACAATTGCATAGTAGAATACATTATACTTGGTTATTTTTTGGATGATTTTCAAATGTACATTATGTGAACAAAATACAAATAGAAAAATTATGATCTGAAAAGAGGTAGAGGATGGTAGGGAAAGAATAGAGAAGAGAGAATTAAAGATGAAGAGATAAATGAAGGAAAATGTCAGGTGGGGAAATGCAGGGTAAAGAAGTAATAAATATCAGTAGTAAAAGAAGATGGACTGTAAGACTTAATGAAAATTATAGGGCAATGGCAGAAGGTTTTAAATAATACCTGTAATATGGAAGCACTTATAATTTGTTAATAGAATAAGACTGATTTACTTGGGTAAGCTTCTGAGAGAGAATTTATTTCCATTCCAAAGAGTGGCAGTGAATCCCCCATAGATGAGCTTTTTAGATATCAAAGGGGTGATATCTGTCACTGGTGTTTAAGGACTAGGCCTGCTTAAAATCTGTTCAGCCACTCTCAAATCTAGTTTGCTGTAGAATTGATTTTTGGACTTAAATACAGTGAAGACAATGTTTTTGATTAGCAAGCACCGAATATTTTGTTTGGAAATATTATACATGGAAAGTTCGATTAAGAGAATTCTCACCTGAGACAATAGTATGCTGTACGACATTTTCAGATGAAAGTTATGTCCTAGCTTCACCTATCACAAAATGTATGTTGTTTTTTGAAAGACTTGTTTTCATTTTTATCACTGTACGCAATAAGTCTTAACGTGCTGAAAGATGACTTCAGTACTTTCTTTTACAGACATGCCAACTAATCTGCACGACTGGTGCAAACAGTACTTGTATGTCTAATGCATTCATCATGTGAAAGTCTGATATCTCAGTATAACAAGAGTATTATTCCTAACATTCAAATGAGCAACACACAGGCGTTGCATTTCCTTCAGGAATAGGTATGGACATATTTCCAGTAATCTATAATTGTGTATTCTAGTTGTGCTTTTATTTACTGTGCAGTGGCAAACTTGAGAAGCTAGACGCAGGAAATGAATTAGGTCACAGGGTTACATACACAGCTAAATTCAATATATTCTGTTTAGATTATAAGCAGCACATGTCAGTAACAGTTGTGCATTGATGCTTTGTCATAGTTTCGAAAGGGTCATGTGAGTCAATGCAGACTATCCTAAGCTACTAGCAACAATGTAGAATAAAGGTAAAACGTCCCCTCTAAATCTATTGCATGAATATTTAGGTTTGCTCTCATAAGGCTTTCGGTACTCCTCTGGTATAATTTTCAGGATTCATAGCTATCCATTGACAGCCATTTATCAGAATGACAGTGGATCATGTGTTGTAATACATAACCCACATAAAATAAATATTACACAAAACATGACAAAGATATACAAATACAATTCTCTTCCTATCTTCAATAGTACACCATACCAGCCACTCTAGTCAAGCAAAACTTAAACCAATGCAGTTAGAAAGTTCTTAGTATTATTCCCTGCAATAAATTACCTCAAAATAATTACAGCATTTCTACTCATGAAATGTACTGTCTTATTATATTAAAATAAACAACATTAATTATAGCAGAAAATTTATAGTAACAATGTGTCACAAGGAAGCTCCCACATATATAGCCATGCACAAAACTAGAATTTATCAAATAATTATTCAGAATTTCAGACAAACCATGTAAACTGGTATATTTACCTTATTTTTGTTTCTGCTACTTACACATTTCTGTAGTCACATCTCATATTTTTCTATTCTTTAGCCACATCCCATATTATCACTCTGTTTTTATTTTAAGAGTTAAGTTATTAAGCTGTCCTGTTTTCCGATATCCCTTCATCTGCATTGATCATTATGGAATCTTAGCTTTTGCCCCTTCTGTGGCCAGCCTAATAACATGATGCATTTTGAACAGTGTAGCAGCTCTGTCATGGTTACCAAAAGCTCTTAATTGCTACCTCGCAATATGAGAGTTTTAAGCATTTTTTTAACTTGGAGGCCCCCTTCTCAGCTCAGATTGCATTCAGTAAACACAAAGATACACACAGACACACACAGACACACACACACACACACACACACACACACACACACACACACACACACACACACACACACACACACACACACACACACACACACACACACACACACACACACACACACACACACAAAGCATCACCACTAAACACACTTATGCTGAGGTAGTTAACACTGCCATACAGACTAAGGACTTAGAAATCTCATCCCTTAGTTCACACAACAACAACATACTCACTCTGCATACCCACAGCCTGTACACATAACTCTAAGAGTCAAATCAGAGTAAAATCCAAACCCTTAATTCCTACTGATACTACATGTGCACACAACAGTATTTTAATAATATTGTCAGGTGTATCAACATCCCCCATCACCAGGCTAGATAAGAATATGATGACAGCTGTCTTTCCAGATCAGGAATGTAGGATGTGGCAATGGGCCTAAGAACTTTCTGTCCTGTCGAATATAATTATGACCAGATGGTGGTCAGTGTTGCAGTACTCTTCCCAGGGGGATATGCAGAAGGATATGACTGAGCTTGCTATGTATGTGTCTGACACAGGGAAGACACTGGTCTTGACTGGTATTTTGCCATCATCCAGAACAATCCTGAGAGTCAAGGATAAGATTAACGGTCCTTCATAACAGGCTATGCAGCTGGAGCTATGGTCAAGTGAGGCAGCATGACTCAGTTTCAAACAGGAGGGCTGACAAGACTTCTTGTTTTGCCAGGGATGTTGTGCACGTCTCTTAGGAAGGCTTTTGCATTCTGACTAAAGGCTTGCTGCTGACATAGTGCCTTTTTGGACAGACTGCACCTGCTGGATATTCTAACCTAGCAAAATTCTAATTTGAAATATATTAAAATGCATCTACTCAGTGCCAGTAGTCTGAACAAATGAATATCTAACCATGTGGCATGTCTGCTGCTTTAAACCATTCTAATATGTGTAGCTCCAGAGACATGATTTCAAAACAATGAAAACATTTCCTCTATTCTTTGCTTTAATGCCTTTCATGTCTTCAGACATTCTGGCAATTGTGGGAGAGAAGTCGTATACTGTATGTCAGGGATATCATCACTTCATGACAGATTCTGCTTGACACCAATGCCTAGATATCCAAGCCACCATACATCAAAGCTAGCTATGGGACACCTTCTATGTCCCCTTCTGACCATAATAGCTATCCTAACACCTTAACTGAAACACCCATTCATTCTAGCATCTATTTTACTAAAGGACTTCAGCTATCTATCAATAAATTGGATTACCTACACTGTCAGTTGTTGTCATGCTCAGTCATTCCTTGACATTATAAATGCTAATTCCTTTGTACAGTTAGTCAACTATCATGCTAAGATTCCAATACCCTTGATCTTATCCTCACAAACATGTATCCCCTTCCCATGTTAAACTGGGTCTATGTTAAATGTTCGAACATCCAAAATGTCGAACATTACATGGTCGAGACCAAATGTTCGACATTTGGATGTTCAAACATCAAATAAAAAAAGTGAAAAAAGAGAAAAACACTTTAACAGCGTAGACAGGGGGGCAAGCCCCCCATGCACCCCCATACCTCTCCTACTTAAATATACCAACTCCAAGACCCCACTTCAGTGCAGAAAAGGGACATTCTCCCTATCTGCACCATACGGCATCATTGAAAGTCTATCTTCAAACACTCAAAATTTCAAATGTTTGGTCTCGACCATGTAACGTTCTAAATTTTGAGCATTTGAAGATTTGTCAGGTACCCATTAAATCATATCATAAATCAATGATCTTTTCCTTTAAAACTGTGCATACAACCCATGCAAATGCATTTATGTTTAAGGACTTCTCATTAGCAAATTACCTTCAGTTACCCAATAACCTAAATAAATTCGGCTGTAATCCACCTTTGATGGATCTTGTTGCTAATGTTACTGCCTATGCCTTTGAATGCTACTCCACCTTAAATAGTTATATTCATAAGGCAGTCCATATCCACAACAAATATAACGAGAAATTTAAAAGCATATCTTTTTGGTGGAATTCTCATATGAATGTTTTATATAACAAGAGAAAGAAAATACGTAATGCAGATAAGAAGTTTCACTCTCCTTACTATAAGAGCACATGTAAGCAAACTAGTAAAGAGCTTGATTGAATCATTGGGATTCTTAAAGATAACTAGAAACTTAAAATAGCCATAAAAACAAAATGAATTACAAATCTTTATTTAACTATATAAGCAAGTTAAGAACTAACACCCAGAAGTGTGCCTAAGATGGGAGAGTGAGAGCAGCAACTGAAAAAGCACTGCAACTTTAAATTTTTAAAGTAACTTCAAGAGAAATTAATGTGTCTGAGATACACAGTCCAACATTGCATTCCTCTAAGGAAGTGCAATTAGAAAAATTTTTTTTTTCAGTAGTTAAAAGTTTTCAGTTAGAAAATTATACTAAAGTTTATGACTGTATAAAGAGATCTGAAGATGAGTTTTTCAAAGGAAAGTGCATAAGACTATTTCTTTAAAAAGGAAATGCAAATCTTGATTCAGTATATGCAGGATATATCCTTGAAAATGGATACTTTAGATTTAAAATAGGTGATTTTATCGAAGAATGCAAAAAAATCAAAAAGGGCAGATGGAAAGTCTAATAAAAAATCATATTATGCAGATTACTATCATGGGACAAGGAAGGAAGGATTTCAGAATGTGGGTTACAAGCTGAATTCTTGTTTAAACAAATAAGTGGATTACTGATAACACTGATGTCCTAGACAACAGGCTTAGAAGGAGCTACTTAAGAAATTATGGTATGCCAGAAAGGTATGAAGGAAATAATATGATTAATTTTCATTCTTCATGGCTGGACAAAACTCTGAACTTGACAGAAGCCTTAACCTTTTGTATAGAAAGAGGGCATACATCTCTGGTTTCCCCTAGTAAACAAAGAAATGCTCATCCATGCTCTATTATAGTGAAACTTATGTCAAGCATAGAAAAAGTTTTTTTTTTTTTTTTTTTGCAAGTATTCCGTCAATTTTATCTAGTTTTTACATTAAAGCAGTGTTCCACTGACTTTTTTTAAAATTTCTTTATTTTATTTTTAATACAGGCATAACTCTTCAAAAAAATCATACTTCTTGTGTTATTGGTATACAGTGTGGTTTCCGGTATATATAACAATTGTACAGTACAAAACTATTTACATGAATATACACAAGTGCCTTGTTCTCGTTACATAAAGTACCTGTGTTAAGCTTACACTTTTATATTATTATCAAATCATATTGGAAAGTGATTCAATGTGTGATAGTAATAAAGATTTTCTTTCATTTTATGATGTTATTTCTTGGGTTAAAAGTCTCTATGCTAAAATTATGTTATATGTTTGTTCCCATGCTTTCAAGAGCTTAGGGCTTTTACTGCCTTTATCGATAATCATTTTGTGAGCTAACAGATATTTAATAGCCTTCTTTTTGAATTCTACCCATGTGATAGTCATACGATCCAACCATTTGGATGTTATGTAAAGTTTTATTAGTAAGAATAATGTTATATAAATGTTTAATTGTTTTTTGGTTAGATTTATGGGTGGAATATGTAGTAATGTGAATTCCCAAGTTAGGGTTGAGTTCTAGTATCCAGTTTTTTAGAGTTGGATTTTTAGGGAGTTCCATAGCATATAAACATATTTGCAGCTTCAAAATACATGAATTAGGTCTGCATTTGTGACTTACTGTAAGGGCAGTGTGGGGAGTTGGATGTGTTAAATTTATGAAGAATTGTAAGTGTAAGGTAAGCATTGTTGTTAATCAGGAGTTAGGTATATGTTAACTTTTTTAGAAGAATTGCTTTAGAAGTAAATTTAATAGCCTGTCTCAACTGTTGTTCCGTGATAGAAGAATTTGTCTTTAGCCAGTATTTTGATATGAGCATGATATTTTGATGATTAATCTCACTAATCATTTTATAGGTATTAGATAACATTTTTTCTCTGGATAGTATGCTTTCCCATAGGTATTTGTAAGTCTCTAAGTCTGCCATATTTAAGATAGTATTTTGTAGATATTTTGAGCATAGTTCTTTTATTTGCCTTAAGATGATTGTGTATGATTTAGGCAAGTTAAGCTGCGACCTTAATTCTGTAATTGAGCTATCCTGCTAAAGGTAGATATTTAGAATTTTCAAATCTGTTAAAAGTGGAAAGTTGTGAAGATTTATGTTTTTTATTATTGATTCTTGGATTTGGATTTTTGTGTAGAGGTTATAGCATTATCATAGCTGGTCCAAGGTTTATTGATTGAAACAGATTCTGTATTACTGCGATAGCATGTTTTACTGTGTCTATGATCTCATAATCTGACATATCTTTTCAATTAAGGAATGGAAGTGCTCTAGGATTGAAGCCTAATTTTTTAACTTGTCTCTGATATATTGTTAGCCACATTGGGGACCGTTTGTTGGTCATTGGATTGTGTCCCGCTACTTTTAGGCTTCTGCTACTGTTGATAATATTGTAGTATAACATGAAGACCAGTAAGTTTATTCCCCAATTTAAATTGAGGAGAGTTTGTTTTTGGTAAGATATTCTGTTTCTTTTAGGTTCCTATATAATTTTATCTGTAAATGTATGTAGCTGGTTAAATAATTTGTTATGAACTATTACCTGTGAGGACATAAATGTACATATTACTCTAGGCTGTATATACATTTTGATTATAGAAACCTTGGAGGGAAAGGGTAATTTAAGATCGGTCCATCTATTGCAGTCTTGTTTTATATTTTGCCATTTATTCAGAATATTGCCTTGATAGAATTCTCTTTTGTTTTGAGAGAATGTGATTCCCAGGTATTTCATTGATTGTTTTATCTTTATTATGTCTAATAGTGGGAATAATGCTGTCAGTCTTGAGGATCTTAATGGAAATATACTGGTTTTGTTTAAGTTGAGCTTGTAATTGGATATGTTTGAATATAGGTCAATTGATTTTAAGATTTTATTTATATTGGACCTCAGTGTAGTGAAGTAAATGTTCAGATCATCAGTGAATGCTGAGAAGTAGATTTTTAGGTTAGATATTATGGGGGATTATGATATTTACTTTGATGTATAGCAATAAGGGTTCTAGGTATAGATTGAACAGGAAGGGGGATGGGGGCATCCTTGTCTTGTCCCATTTCTAATGTTTCTGCTTGAACAGGTTCTATTTATGTATACATTTTTATAGGGTTTGTCATATAATATTTTAATTATTTGAATAAATTTGTTAGGAAAATTGAAGTAGGGTAGTGTTTGGAGTAGGCATTTTTGATTCACTCTATCAAAAGCCTTATCTGCATCTACTACCATTGCATAAATAGGGGATTTTTTTTGTTTTGTAAAAGCTTTCAGTGTTTTGAGTGTTAATATGTTATCACTGGTTTGTCTGTATGGGGTGAACACAGATCATTCAAGTGAGATAATCTTGGTTATAATATTTTTCAATCTATTAGCAAGTATAGATGTAAGAATCTTGGCATCAGTGTTTAATAGGAAGATAGGTCTATAGCTGCCAGGATCTTTGTAGTTTGATTGTTCTTTCAGTATAAAAATAGTTTTTGAGGCATTGAAGTGGATTTCATTTGTCTTATTATTTATTATGTAACTAAATATTTGGTGTAATACACTGGAAACCAGAGGGGAGAAGCATTTATAAAATTCTGATGTGAGGCCATCTGGTCCAAGAGCTTTGTGTGGTTTTAGTCTATTAATTGTGTTAGTGATTTCATTTAATGATATTGAATTTGTTAGCATTTCTTGTTGGCAGGGATCTAATGTGGGGAATATTAATTTCTGGAGAAATGATGTTCTGTTTTCTTCTGAAGCTGGTACTGCTTGTTCTCTATATATTTGTGTATAAATTCATTTAAATATATTTACTATATTTTTATTATTCATATATGATTTGTCTAAATAATTTATTTCTGATATAGAGGGAGTAGATTTATGGAGAGTGGTTAGTCTAGCTAATATTCTAGAAGGAATCTGCATTCCTTCAGCATATTTTACTAGATTTCTAGTTTCATGTAAAGCTAGATTTTTTGTTTCTAATAGATATGTCTCTTTGTGTTTTTAGTAAAGTTTCTTCAAGTTGTCTATAGAAGTTGTTCCGTAGTTATTTTTGTAATTATATAATGTTTTCTTTTAGAAAAGATCCTTCCTTTAATTGCATTTTCTTGTAGTGTGTTGCTTTGTTAATAATAAACCCTTTGATTTGTGCTTTTGTTGCAGCCTATTCAATGTCCTTTGGGCTCTGAGAGTTGGGATAATTCATTATTAGAGACAATAGTAATTTTTGATACCTTCTATCACATCTTATTTTTTCCACACAGAAAAGTAGGTGAGAGATAGCTGAATAAACCTGGATACTCCAAACAAAATACGAAAAAAAAATAATCAAGGTCCAATCATCAGTATAAAAGTTTAATGTACAAGCTTTCGAGTAAAACTCTTTATCAAATACATAAAAAACTACAAAGCATCTACTCAATAAAAGCATAGTGCAAGACAATAAAAACAAATCAAATTAAACAAAGAATTAATTAAAACTTAGGTAAAACAAATGTACTATTTCACACTGGATGTACAAATTCTTTATCAGTGTTGAAAATTCACAACATGCATAGTTATGACAAGGAGTAGTACACTTCTGCCTAACAAGTGTCCCTTTTGCATCTGTTTTCAAGTCTTTATAGCATAGTAGCTGTTTAATATTCTTTTATTTTTTATATACAAAAAAATGGTTTCTCACCTACTATCGTTCTAATATTAATGTCCGAGTTCAATGTTGCCCAATTCCTTTCAGTAATACCTTTGATATGTGGTGAATCTCTATTAAATGTTATTACATATCTTAAATTAAAATCACTCATTTAATTATTCTCTCTACTTCCCCCAGACCTAGCTTGGAATAAATACGGTTGTGCTGAAGTTTGCCACTGTAGTCTAACATCTTCTGCCAGACTATCCAACATAGACTTAGTGTAGCCTCTATGTACAAAATCTTCAGACATAGTGAATTTGTTTTCAAAACCTTTGGCATGTGTAATATGAAAATATTGTTTATTTAGCTAATTGTGTAAAATGTCCGAGTTTTTGTGTAGGAAAGACTAATTGCAAGTTTAAAAAAAGAATGATATCACTTCTATCAGAAATTCGTAGGAGAGTAGAAACTAATGCTCTTAGTCAGCATATTTTACAACAGGGTAATGATCACACCTTTAGATTTAGGATAATTCAGAGGGCATTTAAAAATAAAAGAGGTGGTGATATTGTGAATGGAACTGAGAGGGCAGAATATAGGTGGATACATTTTTTTAGGGCAGACATACCACTAGGTCTTAACAAAGTTAATAGCAGTAAGCCTGTTCTGAATTATAAGCAGCTTTATGTGTAAAATATTTTACCTAAGTTTTAATTAATTGTTTAATTGTTTAATTTGATTGCTTTTTTGATTGGCTGACACTATGTATTTATTGAGTAGATGCTTTGTAGTTTTTTATGTATTTGATAAAGAGTTTTACTCGAAAGCTTGTACATTAAACTTTTATACTGACGGTTGGACCTTGATTATTTGTTTTTCACATCTTGTTTTTTTAGTAGGTTGGGATTTAGTGTCCAGTTGTTGCTTCTACTGAACTGGTGTTGTCTAATGCTCCAATCTATTTTTAGTGTAATTTTGAATGGTCCAAAAAAAAATCTGAGGTGTATATAATTTGTTACATTCATGTTCAGTAGTGTATCTGATATTAAGTAAAAATCAATTCTCGACCATATTTTGTGACATTGTGAATAGAAGGTAAACCTTTCAGTTTTGTTAACCCTCCACGAATATTTGAAAGAATCAATGAGTTTAAAGTCTTGTTTAAGTTCTCTAATTGCTGTTGTAGCTTGATTATTGTATGCCTTGTTTGGGTTAGATCTGTCTATGTCTGGATTCTGTTATGCATTCCAATCACCTCCAATAATTATGTAGTCATCTCTGAATTTTGAAAGGATATTATATAGAGACACAAAAAAGTGCTGTTGGTTATTGCAGGGTGCGTAGATATTAAGTACTAAGATTGGTTTTATTTTAGGAATAAGGGTTCTAGGTATAGATTGAACAGGAAGGGGATGGGGCATCCTTGTCTTGTCTCATTTCTAATGTTTCAGTTTGAACAGGTTCTATTTATTTATACATTTGTATAGGATTTGTCATATAATATTTTAATTATTTGAATAAATTTGTTGGGAAAATTGAAGTAGGGTAGTGTTTGGAGTAGGAATTTTTTTATTCACTCTATCAAAAGCCTTATCTACATCTACTACCATTGCATAAATAGGGGATTTTTTTGGTTTGTAAAAGCTTTCAGTGTTTTGAGTGTTAATGTGTTATCACTGGTTTGTCTGTATGGGGTGAACCCAGATTGTTCAAGTGAGATAATCTTGGTTATAATATTTTTTAATCTATTAGCAAGTATAGATGTAAGAATCTTGGCATCAGTGTTTAATAGGAAGATAGGTCTATAGCTGCCAGGATCTTTGTAGTTTGAGTGTTCTTTCAGTATAAAAATAGTTTTTGAGGCATTGAAGTGGATTTCATTTGTCTTATTATTTATTATGTAACTAAATACTTGGTGTAATACACTGGAAACCAGAGGGGAGAAGCATTTATAAAATTATGACGTGAGGCCATCTGGTCCAGGAGCTTTGTGTGGTTTTAGTGGTTTTAGTCTTTTAATTGTGTTGGTGATATTTCATTTAATGATATTGAATTTGTTAGCATTTCTTGTTTGCAGTGATCTAATGTGGGGAATATTAATTTCTGGAGAAATGATGTTCTGTTTTCTTCTGAAGCTGGTACTGTTTGTTCTCTATAAAAATAAAAGAGGTGGTGAGATCTATCTATGTCTGGATTCTGTTATGCACTCCAATCCCCTCCAATAATTATGTAGTCATCTCTGAATTTTGAAATGATATTATAGAGAGACACAAAGAAGTGCTGTTGGTTACTGCAGGGTGCGTAGATGTTAAGTACTAAGATTGATTTAGCGAGGGCAGGATTACTAAAGGATATATAGCACCATCTTCCATTTTTATCAGTGTCAGTTTTGTCTTGAAATTCTTTGTTGATTATTATTGCTACCCCCACACTGTTAGATCTTTCCCCAGAAGCTATAATTTTTCTTATTCATTTTTTTATTCTCAGTTTTGACCCATTGTTCAGATTTTAAGTGAGATTCTTGAATTAGAATTATGTTGGCTTTGGTTTTGTAGGTTAAGTGTAGGAACAGATTTCTTTTCTATTTTGTTTGCAAACCTTTAACATTCCACGATTCTATTTCACACATTTATCTTATCCTTTGGGATTGTTTTTGTTGGTTGTTAGTGTATGGTGTAACTACAATTAAATATGTAAGCTTTAATGTATATTCTTTAAAGCGGCACTTAACTATTCTCGTCTCTTCCCTATCCCTAACCATCATCCTCCTAGACCAAGAATAGAAAGGAGATAGGGAGTTAATGGTGTTATGAAGTTGTCTTTTTAGCTTAATTGATAACAACTCAATTTTTTTGTGTAATGTTTCAACCCTTAATTTCCCCTTAAGTGTAATAGTTACCATGTAGAAAAAGCCTAACCTATAAGATGTCTAAATAGCACCATTCTAATCTACTCCCCAGTCCCTCCATTAAAGTGAATTAGTAATGATGCACAGAAGATTTTCTTGTTTACAAATTTTCCAATAAACGCACCTTTATGTATTGAGCATTTCTATCATCTGGATAAACAGAGTCTGAATAACCTAACATTTTCATAGAACACATAAGCAATCAAACCAGTGCCATTCAACATTATTAACATTTTCATATAAATAACCATGAGTGAAACAAAACATTAGTGATCGCCATTGTGACATCTGACAGGTTATCCCCCCCATTACAGTGTGCTATAGAATATTCTAGCCAGTTATCAAGTCATATTTTTGTGTGCATTTTCCATTACATGCACTCCAAACTCTGTTAATGCATTATTTACCTTTTTATATTTTCCTACTTTATTATACAATATATTTATGACACCTTCTTAGGCACAAAACAGTTAAATATTTGTCTGCAGTTTGATCCATCAAATTTTCACATCATCAAAAATGTCCTGAGCCAGGTTTGCAGTGTCAAATTATTTACCTGTATAATCTAATCACAAATATCTACAAAATAGTAAATTGTCAAGCTTTTATAGATGCATTAAACTTTAAGACCCTTTTATTAAGAGAGTTTAGAAACTAAATGAAACCATTCTGACTCAAACTGGTACTTTTATCAATATTTTCACACACACAAACACACACACACACACACACACGCACACACACACACACACATATATATATATATATATATATGTGTGTGTGTGTGTGTGTGTGTGTGTGTGAGAATATTGATAAAAGTACCAGTATATATATACCTGTGGTGGTGGTGCTGCGGTAGTGTTGTTGCCTCACAATAAGACGCTGTCCGGTTCGATTCTCAGCTAGAGACATGCGTGAATGGGCATACCTTCGTTGAAGGTTGTGCTTCAGGCCTGGCAAGCCGGTATGTAAAAATCAACTGCCACTCATTCACGGACTGGAGTTCCGCTGTGGTGACCCCTAACCAGGAAAAGCCGAAAGACACAAACAAACAATATATATATATATATATATATATATATATATATATATATATATATATATAATTGCCATATGTGAGAGAATGTCCAGAGACTTTCTATCTCTTAACAGGTGATTTTTTTTGTCCAGTCTGCGAGGGATCCTGAGTGCGCAACCTCAGAAAGGACACTGAACCTTGAGTTATTTATTTGTTTAACCTATGCCTATTTCTGTTCTTGCATCATCAGATGCAACACCCATATCAAACTTGAGATCTGAATATTGATACAACATAATCAGCTGATATTACTGAGCAACTGAACATAGGTAAAATTTGGTAGATTTTGCAGTATCACACAGAGAATTCTTGACAATATATGCTTATAACACCCTGCACATTCCCTCCCACCTAGTTACTGTTGTGTTCTTAAACACCACTGTCTTTCTAGTTGCCTGCCCCTTGTGTTAATTTGACCATATATCTCATTTCCTCTCTGCTTTTACTGGCTTGTGCGAGTAAGCACAAAATTATCATTTTGTGAAATCACTCCCTTTCAACTATTTACATTTATTGGCCATCCTACTCTATTCCATACTACCAGAATACAAAAGTGGCCACCCCCTTTCATTCTATCTTGCTGTTTTAAAAATAGTGACTCTCCACTAAAACTTAACTTTTTAGGCAGGTAAAACTTAAGTTACCTACTTTCAAATCTAACTCCTCTAGTGCACACTGCAGTGTTTAGGATAAACCATTTTTTTCATCTTACCTTTAAGCATCTATTGCAAGACCACCAGTTATTGGAGAGCCCACATTCTGCCTCTCAGTATTCATCTTGGTATTAGTGCTTCTCTCTTCTCCTGGTGAGAGAAGGAGTGAAGTTATATTATTTCCTGGAGACTGTCAATCACCAGAAAGCTTAATAACTGCTTTATATGTGACAGCTTAAAATCTGTGCTTATATTCTGATCCTGATGAGAGTAGGAGCAGAGTGTATTGAATCCTGACTCTTTCTGGTTGGAGTCCCTGTGACTAGCACTTGCTCTAAAACCTGCTGGAAAACACTAGGAAGCCTTAAACTGATACAAGCACTCAACTCTCCTTGTCAATAAGGAGAAATTAATTGTAGGCACTAAACAGCCTGTAATTGCAAAGTGCCTTGCCAAGGTAAGGGAAAACAGCTCTTGTACTTTACAAAAAAAAAAAAAAAAAAAAAAAAAGCAACTAACTAGACATGTCCAAGGGTCAGCTTCCGGTGATTTCTGCAGTCCACCTGGTGAATCTGGGCATACAGGGGCAATGCAGAATTGCCTCATGTACACAGTCAACCCTCTTCTCCTACCAACCAACACTACAACCTGCGAGAGATGCACTTACGTAGCCAAACTGGAAGAAAAGCTCTCACCAGCTAAGATCGTGCAATACAATCAAAAGGAGAAGGTTAATACCCACACTACACCTCAAGCAACACATAGCCCTTCAAAACCCTCACCACCACCCACACATAGCAACACTAAAGCCACATATGCAAAGGCTCTTAACATTTACCTGCCCAAGCAACAAGGACCTCCTAAGCCAAAATGCAAGCAAACACCAATCACAACCAAAGCATCACATAGCTCATAACACCAATGTGCCACCCAACAACAGCCTCTAAGGCAAGACAATGTACCCAACACTTGAGTCATAGGTGACTCTATAGTCAGGAACACTGATGTCCCACTGACCAGGCTGAATAAGGAGAAAATTACAGTCAGCTGCCTGTCGGGTGCCAGGATCTGCCACATAATGCATGCACTCACGTCACTCCACAACAAGTACAAATACGACTCTGTCATTGTCCATGTTGGAGTGAATGACTTGAGTCATAGTACCAGAATAAAAAAAGTGACCACCCCCTTTCAATCTATCTTGCTGTTTTAAAAATAGTGACTCTCCACTAAAACTTAACGTTTTAGAAAGGTAAAACTTAAGCTACCTACTTTCACATCTAATTCCTCTAGTGCACACTGCAGTGTTTAGGATAAACCATTTCTTTTCATCGTACTTTTAAGCATCTATTGCAAGACCACCAGTTACTGGAGAGCCCACATTCTGCCTCTCAGTAGTCTTCCTGGGATTAGTGCTTCTCTCTTCTCCTGGTGAGAGAAGGAGTGCAGTTACATTATTTCCTGGAGACTGCTGATCACCAGAGAGCTTAATAACTGATTTATATGTGACAGCTTAGAATCTGTGCTTATACTATGATCCTGGTGAGAGTAGGAGCAGAGTGCATTGAATCCTGACTCTTTCTGGTTGGAGTTCCTTTGACTAGCACTTGCTCTAAAACCTGCTAGAAAGCACTAGGAAGCCTTAAACTGATACAAGCACTCAACTCTCCTTTTTAATAAGGAGAAATTAATCGTAGGCATTAAACAGCCTATAATTGCAAAGTACCTTGCCAAGGTAAGGGAAAACAGTTCTTGTACTTTACAAAAAAAAAAAAAAGCAACTAGCCAGGCATGTCCAAGGGTGAGCTTATGGTGATTTCTCCTGTCCACATGGTGAATCAGGGCATACTGAGGCAATGTGGCAATTGCCTCATATACACAGACAAACCTCTCCTCCTACCACCCAACACTATAACCTGCGAGAGATGCACTTACATAGCCAGACTGGAAGCAAAGCTCTCACCAGCCAAGATTGTGCTAGACAATAAAGAGGAGAAGGTTAATGCCTACACTACACCTCAAGCAACACATAGCCCTTCAAAACCCTCATCACCAACGCCCACACATAGCAACACTAAAGCCACATATGCGGAGGCCCTTAACATTAACCTGCCCAAGCAACAAGGACCTCCGAAGCTGAAATGCAAACAAACACCAAGCACAACCAAAGTATCACATAGCTCACAACACCAATGTGCCACCCAACAACAGCCTCTAAGGCAAGACAACATACCTAACACTTTAGTCATAGGCAATGCTATAGTCAAGCACACTGATGTCCCACTGACCAGGCAGAACAAAGAGAAAGTTACAGTCAGCTGCCTGCCGGGTACCAGGATCTGCCACATAATGCATGCACTCAAGTCACTCCACAGCAAGTACAAATACGACTGTCATTGTCCATGTTGGAGTGAATGACTTGAGATATACCTCCCTGGACTACATGAAAAGAGACATGGAAGAGCTCTCAGATCATGTGGTCCAGGCAGGTATGACCCTAGCTCTGAGTAGCATCCTGCCTTTGCCCAGAATGATACCACAGTATAAGGACAAAATGATTGACTTTAACAATTGGCTAAGCTTCTGGTGTCATTCAAAGGGGAGCCAGTATCTGTCTGCCTGGGACAACATGATCGACAAACCACAATTCTTTCCCAGAGATTGTCTCCACCTGTTGCCCTTGGGATTCAGGTTACAGGCTAAGGCTCTTGCCATCCCTATAGTGGCTTTTTTAGGCAAGGGTCAAAGGACAAAACCACCACCATAACAGGTACAAGTATGCAAAATCTGAAGGTAATGCTTCTCAATGCTAGAAGTCTAAACCTCAAAATCGAGGCACTCCTAAAAATGAAGAACATTGATATCTGTGCAGTAACTGAGACCTAGCTCAAGACTCCAGAGAGCACCCCTGCAATACCAGGCTACAACTCTTACCACACTTTTCGACCACCAAACCAGGACTGAAACACTAAAGGTGGAGGAGTGCCCATATTCACCAAGGATATTTACACCTCCAGGCTAGTTGCCCAACACAATGCATCTGAAATTCTCCAGGTGTATCAAACACTAGGTAAGACGGCAATCCAAATTGTAGCTTGCTACAGATCCCCCACTATGCCCCAAGATTCTCACTTCACCTTTCTAAACATACTGGAAAATATGACAATACAACCAAACACCCTAATAGTGGGTGATTTCAACTACCCTGTCATTAACTGGGAAAACTATTCATGTACCAACACCTTTGCCCAACGGTTCTTGGAATTTATAAATTAAAATGCCCTAGATCAACTAATCCATAGTCCCACCAAGAGCTCCAGTATCCTGGACTTGGTCATTACCAACATGGGAAATTGATGCTCCACACCAGTGGTCACCTCCTCATTGCTTAGGTCTGACCAGAAGCTAATTACCTTTGACATCCACATCCCACCCCCACCCCCCCAGTAAGGAAGAATTTGTAAAAAAACTTCTCCAAGGCCAACTTCATGCTACTCAAGTCAGAAGTGACAAACTTCATGACACCCATGCACACTAGAACTGAAAGCTCAACTGCCAAATTCTACACTAAAGCACTGTATGAGCACATCTACTCGTGCATGAATCGTACCATCCCAAATAGAACCAAGATGCTTTCCTCCAAAAAAAGGAACTGAATCTGGTGGTCCCATGTCATAATCAAACTATGCAACAGGAGGAAGAAACTGTTGCAGAAAAGAGGAAAATCCCAAAATGCAAAAAACTCCCTTCCCAACCTCAGGAAGAAGCTGAGATCACTCATAAAATCCTCCAAAGCTAGTTACAAAAATAAAATTGCCAAAGATTCCAAAGACAACCACAAGGCATTCTATAGCTATGTTAAGAATCTAAATGGCAATTCTCTGATCTTCTCTGAGCTACAACAGAATGGCATTAAATATACTGATCCCAAGGAAATTGCCAATATCCTGGAAGATCGATTCAGTGCCAACTTCACCCCCTCTCATCTCCAAAAGGGCCCATCTCAAAACCGAAAGATTGCCAAATTCTGATAATCATGGCCACACAGGTAAAAAACGCACTCTCCAAAGGTGAGAATACAGCATCCATGGGACCAGACGACATCCCAGGCTGTATACTACATGAACTACAAAATGAACTGGTACCTTACCTAAGTGTCATGTTTAATCATACCCTCACCTCAGGCTTCATGCTCACTGAGTGGTGCACAGCTATAGTTATCCCACTCCACAAGGGGGGGATCCACCTTGGATCCTGATAACTACTGTCTTATCAGTCTGATGAGCCTGATCTGCAAGGCCATGGAATGTATTATTATGGAACTTATAAACAAAGACATTGGCAACCTTCAAGCAAAGACATTGGCAACCTTCAAGCACTGGACCTCACCCAGTTTGGGTTTGTGAAGGGCCGATCGTGTCTCCTGAACCTGATTGACTTCTTTGAATCAGTCCCAAAAGCCATGGACTAGGGTAATGCAGTCCATACAGCCTATCTGGACCTCACCAAGGCCTTTGACACCATCCCCCACTCTGGAACCATAGATAAACTTACTAAGCTGGACAAAAATCCCTACATCACTCAATTGGTTGCCAACTGGCTTACCAACAGAACCCAAACTGTAAAACTAGCCGACTCCAAATCCAGCTCCAGACAAGTAACAACTGGAATACCTCAGGGTTCAGTCCTGGGACCGCTCTTGTTTGGCATCTACTTCTCTGAAGTACAGGCCAACACTAAGGGACTCCGGCTAACAAAGTTTGCAGATGACTGCAAACTGGGAGCCAATATGTAATCCTCAAATAATATGGATATTCTACAAAAGGGACTTACAGAAACATATGCTTGGTGCCAGAGCCATGGGCTCATGCTCAATGCCAAGAAATGTATAGTTATCCCATTTGGGAAAAAACATGTACCCATGAATTACCACGTAGGTGGCAGTACACTAAACACCAAAAGTGTGATAAGATACTTAGGAACACAGGTGGACAATGGCCTCTCCTTCAATAACCACATTGCCACAACAGTCAGGAAATCCTTCTATGTGGCACACCTCATCACGAAGGGCTTTTCATCCAGATAAAAGGAGTTCATTGTTCCACTGTACTCATCCCTCATTAGACCCATCATAGAATACAATGTCCCATTTGGTATGTACTTCACAAGACATCTGCAACAACTGGAAAAGCCACAGAAACACCTCATTAAAAGAATCACAGGCCTAAAGCAGATGTCCTACGCTGACCAACTAAAAAAACTCCAGCTATACTCTGTCACATATTGTCTACACAGAGTCAGTCTCTGCTGAACATACAATACCATGTCAATCCCAGAGCTGTTGGACATGCTACACTTAAAGAAATCCCAATTCATCAGAGCCACATGCTACAGGGACCTAACCCTTGTCATCACAATGAACAAAGCATACTGGAGGGATAGGTACCTGACACAGAGACTTCCCATACTCTGGAATAGACTGCCCATGCATGTCAAGCAGAGCACCTCCTTGGCCCTCTTCAAAAGGAACCTTGACAACTGGATTGGAGATAGGATATTTACCCAGGGGATCACATCAGTCACCCTGATAGACAGGGGTTCAGGGAAGTAAATATTGTGGGAAGAAATAGCCACAGAATTGTTATGGCTAGGCTTGTATAGGCCCTAGGGCAAATAGCCTAGTACCAACTTATGAACCTATGAACATTAACTTCTGTTTCTGCTGAATGGAAAAAGGCTACATTCAAATCATGTAGAAAACAGGAGAGGTACAATCATTCACAACAACCAAAGACCCTGCAGCCTTCTTTCCAGTGTTCACAGAGAAAAATAGATTCTGAAAGAATGCCCAAAAGAATTGCAGTCAATTGAAGTTGGTGCCACAAATCAGCATGGCCTCATTGTCAAATGTTCCAGTTCCAGGAATAACTATATTGAGAAACTCTAGAGACAGTTTACAGAGTGATTTGCAGGTGGACCAAACATATGCAGGATCTTCCCTGCAAGTCTGATACCGATACCCATAAAACAAAAACAAAGGGTAATGTTCACAGATGAATTAACATTACCTTTATTTCAACTTGTTTATTTTGTTCCAAGGAAGTTTGTTGAGACAAATGATTTTTCTAACTTGTATTTCCTGCTTGAATCTTGCTGAATGAACCTCCATTAATCACACTTCTTAACAGTTGCTTCCCTGAGCACATCTTGCTTCCTGACTGTTTTCGGAAGGCACTAAAACATGTAGGGGGAAGGATTTCACATGCAAAGTCCTGTGAAGTGGTTTCCTTTTAAATGGACCAGACAAACAACAACTGGATTGTTTTTTAGTTCCTAGCCATTTTTTCTGCTTCCTTACCCACCTCATGGATGATTGTGGGTAGTAAAGAGCCCAGCAAACAGGGATGAGTTCAGGATCAAGTACTCCTGGATGACTCCCAATCGTCCGTCTATCTCTCCAAGGGTTGTGTTTCCCATTCTAGTTCCATTTAGGTGAGGGAATTTCTTTAAAATCTTTGTTGAAGGTTTCTTTTGTTCTTTTAGGTTCACAATCATGTATTTAACATTGTTGGTATAGAATATTAGAGTGCTTGGGTATTTCATTTGAAATTTTATTTTTTTACCTATTAGGCATTTTCAGAATGAGGAAAATTGTTGCCTTGCTTGTCTTATTTGGACAGGTAGAGCCTGTGCAAAGAAGTTACGATTGTTGTTCCAGGTGATATAGCCTTTTTTTTTGCTGCTAATAAAATTCTTGTGATATCTTGGTAGTTTAAAAACTTTATGTATACAGGTCTGGGATTGTTTGTTGTCTGTATTTCTCTTAAGGCACAGTGAGCTTGTTTTATTATAACTTGTTGTGACTCATCAGATTCTTCAAGAAGCAGTTTTAGGATTTGTTTAATGGTGGCAATTAGGTTATTGTGTAATAGATTCAGGTATTCCTCTAATAATTATGTTGTTTCTTCATGATCTTGCTTCAAGATCTATTATTTTAGATTGTATGGTTTGAATGTCTTTCAGGTTAGAATCAGTTTTTTGCTGGATACTGTCCATTTTTATTTAATTTTCCAGTATTTTAGATTCAGATTTTTCAATTCTGGTCAGGATTTGATTAAAAAAATCTCCAAATGTTTTGAACTGTGAAGTGAGATCTTGAATTGCTTGCTGTATTGGAAGTAAAACAGATATGATGTCTTCTAGATTGGCTGGCTGATCATTTTTATTTTTAGGAGAAGCTTTTGCATTTTCCACTTGTTTTTGCTGTCTTCTGTCTTTTAGTCATTATGGCTTTCTCAGCTGAGGCTAGAGCTGAGAATTTAGTTTTTTTAGTTAAGGTTTCCATACTGTTTTCTTCCTTCGACATTCTGCAATTTTCTTGTTTTTCCTCTATATGTGATTACCTTTAGGGCCTCAGTGGCACATGGCATCAGCTCTAATTTAAATCGTTTTTAATGCTTTTAGTTTTCTAAGTCCCCGGCTTCTTTAAACTGGTTCTTATGTTGCTGTTGTGTATCTACAGTAGGTTTTTATATTATTTTAATAACTTGTCCTTTTGAATCTTCTGTTTTGAAGTTTTAATCAGGGTATTTTTAGAGAGCCTAGGAGCAGCAGTGCTTACTGAACCGCAGCCATCTTGTTCTCCCAAGCATGGAAAAAGAATTGATTTTGAGAACTGCATGGTTCAGTCTTCATATTGAGGTAGGAGAGAACATAATTTATTTTAACAGTGGATATTCCAGCAAAGTTATTTATAAAAGGAAAGCATGCTTATCTTAAGTCAAGAAAATTAAGAAGAAAAGACCTAAAACAAATGCTCTTTTTCCAGCAAGGATAAAAGATCATCATGCTGATGGTGTCAAAACCTTTTATACCCCAGAAGAGGTGTCTGATTATTTTCTGAAAAACAAAGTAATTGCATCTTCAGAGGATACGGAATGGAATGCCACATCTCTTAAAACAAAAATTGATGATAATGTTTGGAAATCCAGCAGTAAATCTAAAGACTCAAGAACAAATTACACTATTTAATTTAGTTCAATAGGGAAAATAATTCATGTTACTTGGTTGTCTCTATTATGCAGTTAATTAGTAAATCTTAATAACATATCCCGAAGAAAGAAGAAAAATGAAAGAACTAAGTTGATGCAAGTATATTTATAACTTTTTAATAAGGAACATGTTCATATAATTAAGTATTAAAAATAATAGGTGTTGATGCAAGTATATTTATAACTTTTTAATAAGGAACACCTACGTATAATTAAGAATTAACAATAATAGGTTAAAAAAATGTCATATATTGTATCAGTAACCAAATAGTTTTCTTATTTTCATTTTACTTAAATTATATACATAAATATGGTTATCTTACCCCAGGATTCACTAATCCTCCGCGTAAGACTAGATTAGTCTTACACAGAAGAGCCAGTCTAAGAGTAAGACGGCAGCGCGCCATGCATATTAATGAGGGTGTGCTGCCTCAACTCTAAGGCTAACACAGAGCATGCACGAGTGAAGGGGGCATGTCGGACTGCTGAGCAGTCCAAAAATCCACGCCACTGTAAGTCTGACACTTGGGAAATGTCTACATACATGAGCGAGTCCGCTCAAATGTGTACATACCCAACACTACACTCCCCCACATTCTAAACCCCTGTACAATTAAAAATGTAAATTTTTTTTTTATTATTTCCAATATAGCTGCCCGTATTTGTGCGTGTTTGCGTGGGTTGCCCATTGCTTAGCTACAGGTAGCAGTTTAGATACCAAAGAGGATAATAAGAAACGTATATGCAAATTAAGCGAAATAGCTGTAGCGTAGTGGTAGAGCCTTCGCACAAAGAAGAGGCATTCTTGGTTCGAGTCCCACCACACCTCCCTCTATTTTCTGTTGGAAATCTGTATATATAAATAATTCCTGACATTTATCATTTAAATTTTCGCAAAAAGCATTGAAATGGTCTATGCAGTAGTGAACAAATTTTATATATATATATATATATATATATATATATATATATATATATATATATATATATATATATATATATATATGTGAAATGGTTATGCATACTGATGGATGCATGAGTAATGTATCTTAAACAATGTGAAGCACTGCTAAGCAAAGTTTACCAGTATTAAGCATATTTAAATGTAATTGCTAGTAGCTGAGCACTGGGTTAACTAGCGCAATAGCTTTGCGCGGAGCTGAGCATTGCCCAAACTAGTGCAAACAGAACATGTTTGTGCTTAGCTGTGCACCGTGCTAACCAGCGCAACTTCGGACAATGCTGAGCAACATAGAGCACCGTAGAGCAATGTAGAGCAACGTCAGGCAAAGTTGAGCAAAGACTGTAAAACACAGCCACACCTCCTAGCCAGTCTGGCCAGTAGTAAAATAAAAAGCAATGACAGGGCTCGAACCCGGAATACTGTGCACCATAATCACAGTACTGAACCACTAAGCCATGACAGCATTTCACAACCATGCACTTTCAACACACATATACATATCAATGGAAGTTTACCCATTGCTAAGCAGGTGTGCCTTCAGCCGAGTTTTTTCAAAACTGGCCAATCACAAATAAGTGTGGGAAATGAGGCATATTTAAGCTCCATAGGTGGGAATACTTGCCATAACTGGTTGTAGCTCCCATCTGCAGGCAGCATGGCCGGTGCTGGAGAGGGTTCTCGATTTCGAGCGCAACGTTGGGACATTGAGGAGTCAAAAGTAATGGTTTGGCTCCTTGTCCATAATCATGAGGATAGACTCCTGTGGGGTCAGTACCAGAGCACCCAATACAAAGAGGAAGCCGGGATCAGTCTAGCTCATGAGCTCACCAGTGCCAAAGGCGTCAATCGGACTGCTGAGCAGGTCAGACACCACCATGCAGACCTGAAGAGACATAAGGAGGATCAATTGGACCAGTGGATCCAGGAGGCCATGGGATGGAAAATGCCCCACTACTGAGTAAGTAGCCATGGAATTAAGTATGTAAGAATTGCTATTCTAGTCTATACTATGGATAGGTATATCTCAATATCACTTCTTTTACTTCACAGCTGCAGGTGTCCGCGCTGTGAACCAGCAAGCCTATGCAGATAGACTGCTAAGGCTGTGCCACCAGGCAGGTTAGTAATTATTCTGCATGTACTGTTATATAAAATAAATGAGAGAGCCTGAAAAAAGTGTTTTAACTCAATAAATAAAGGTATAATAATTCTTTAATAATTATTCTGCATGTACTGTTATATAAAATAAATGAGAGAGCCTCTAGAAAAGTGTTTTAATTCGTTAATAAAGGAATAATTTCTGGAGTGTGTCTGTGTCATTTTCTTAGATATGTTGTTGTACTCTTGCATTATAGAAGTAGTACTGTTGTATTAAGTGCTGTTAACCCACACTTGGGTAAGCCCATATGAAGTGGATGAAGGGAGTGCCAGTAGCATTTAAGCATATTTACAGTGCACAACTGTTGGTTCATGTCCAGCATGTACAGGTTAATCTGGCACATGAGTAGCTTGGTATTGTGTTCCCCAGAAATGTCAGTGTGCTTCCAGAAATGTAGGGAGCTGTTAACATGTAACTGATACTTTCACCTGAACATATCTAGATAATTATATGAAAGTAGAGCTGCCAGTGTACCATCTTAGCAGTAGTGTGTGTGAGCAACTCTCAAAATATGTTGCAGTAACATCTGCATCCCGGACAGTTTGTATGTCATATACAGCTCGTGTATATAAAGATCTAGCAAAACCCATTACATAATTTAAGGACACTTGGGTAGTGTAATAATACATGTAGGGGACATATAACTGCAGTTAATAGGAATGTAGTGAAAACTAGAAGGATATATAGGTTGTTAATGGAGCTATCTTTTTCCACCCTACTCTATGTGCATAAAAAATGCAATTCCACACCTCAATGGGTATGTCTAATCTCAAAACATTTGTTGGGACATATGTCCTATTGGTTTATAAATATCTGCATTTATTTTAATGCCCTGTTCAAATATCACAATATCGGTGGCCTTTTGCCATCAATTAAACCTGCATGCTGTTGTAATGTCCACTGTTGTTCTATATATGCATGTGTTATGCTTGCTGTTCAACTGTTGGAACTCTGGTGTGTTGGGTTAATGGGAATACTTCTGCATGCTGTTATAACTAATTGGGAATGCTGTTGACTGTTACTAACCCATATTTTCATTCAATCCTCCAAAACATAGAACGTATGGGAAGGCCGGTCCCAGTGGACCCACCTGTCCCACATCAGCTGGGAATGGCACCTGGCACCAGCAGGTCCGGTGCCCAGCCTGGAACCTCCTCCTCCATTGACCCTGTGCCAACTTCAGGTGGAAGTGCTGCAGGGGATGGGGCTCACCCCCCCATGCAAGCGTGGGTGGAAGAGGGCCACCTATCACCCTTCGAATGGTCCGGGCTGTGATGCATAGAGAGATTGAGTATTCTGTCACTGATCCTCTATGCCAGCTTGAGGCATGAGTGGTGCGACTCACGGGTGAGCCTGCCCCTCCTACGCAGCCCCCAGCACAGCCACCCTCTGAGCTGTGAAGGTGCAGTGGTGACTGCCCATGGATGGGGATCTCAGTTCCACTGTTGCCATCTGTGGGCTCATGGGTTTGGGACTTCCAAACATCCTTCCCCATCAATGGTGTTCACCCACCACATGTGTCATATTCCGCCCCTGTATGCATCTTGTTTGGCTTGTCTGTTTACCTCCCCAACCTACCTTCCCAAATATACCTACTTCCCCTACCCCTCATTCCACTCTCACCTGAAAAAAAGAAAAAAGGGCAATCTGCTCCCAAAAAAAAAATACGCCCCATACATAGCTGCCCATTTTGCACACATGTCCACTGGACACATAAAATGTAATTTAATTGGCAGTACAACATACTTTGTTGTCCTCACCCCTCTCTCAGGGGTGGAAGGTTTCATATTTCCCTCCAAATGTATTGCATATGCACAGCTGTTGCTGTTAAAGAAATGGGCAGCTATGGACCTTCCCTACACCCATCCTGCACATCCCGAGCAGTTTTCCCTACTGTCTTTCCCTCTTTGTGCACCTTTTTCACCACTTTCCTATCTCCCATTTTCTTTTCTTTCAAAGAGATGAGCGCGGGGATTAGCGAGAGTAAGCACTTTTAAGCAGTAGTTAGCGGGATTGCGCGAGTGTGCTCTTAGCTAAGCATTGCTAAGCATTGCGCAAACCCATGCAAACCCGCTCACAACTGCTTAAAAGTGCCTTAGTCACTCTGTATGTGAGGGCTCTTGTTCTGCTCAGCAGCAAAATAAAACACCTCGAAACAGTCTCGAACCCGGGAACTTATATACACTGTACTGCAAGAAGTACCACTAAGCCATGGTAGAAATACAAGGTGGTGCTGAAATAAATATATCATGCATCAGAATGAGTGAATGTAAAGGAAAAATAGGAATGCCATAACACACAACTTGTTCTGTTGATCTTTACCAACAGTTGTTGTGAAATTGCATTACATGACTGTGATAAGTGAAGCAGCCATTCTAGCAGGAAATAATGTTACAGCAGCACTTTACAACCCCCACACAGTATCATAGCAGGACAAACACTGGCATATCTGATTAGGGCAGAGGCCATACCACCCAACTGTGCCTAGTTTTCAGGGATGTTCCTGATTTTGAAACAAATTTTAGCTGTGTCCCTCTGAATCCCTCTGAAAAGTACTGACATTGGCCAGAAAGGTGGTGAAGTACACTTAATGAATAATGACAATAAGTAAGAGTTAGACACTGTTTGTACTTCAGAAAAGGTGTATTAATCCATATGCTCTGGTTTTCTCAAAGTCTCAACTTAATGGCACTAATATTTTAAAGGTGTACCTCACTTTTACCTTCTTTTCCCTGAGTCTGCTCAAATATGTACCTGAGTGTTTGAGAGGCCTGGCAGAGGCAGAAACACACAGACATATCAGCTTTTCTGCTGTTACACACTGTGCAAATAGCTTTGGACGGAGTTCCAAAAGCATACCCTTATAGGTTCATAGGTTCATAGGTTGGTACTAGGCTATCAGTCCTAGGGCCTATACAAGCCTAGCCATAATAATTCCCTGGCTATTTCTCCCCACACTATTTACTTACCTGGACCCCTGTCTAGCAGGGTGACTGACATGATCCCCGGGGTGAATTTCCTTTCTCCCATCCAATTATCAAGGTTCCTTACATGTATGGGCAGTCTATTCCAGAGTCTGGGGAGTCTCTGGGTCAGGAACCTATCCCTCCAGCATGTTTTGTTTATTGTGATTACAAGATTTAGATCCCTAGAGTGTGTGGTTCTGAGTGATTGGGATTGCTTCAAGTGTAGCATGTCCAACAACTCTGGGTTTGACATGGCCTTGTATGTTAAGCAGAGATCACCTCGGAGTAGACAATATGCAACAGAGTACAGCTGGAGTTATTTAAGACAGTCAGCATAGAGCATCTGATTTAGGCCTGTGATTCTTTTAGTGAGGTATTTCTGTGGCCTTTCCAGTTGTTGAAGATGTCTTGAGAGGTATATACCAAATGGGGTGTTGTATTCCATAATGGGTCTAATGAGGGATGAGTACAGTGTGACAATGACCTCCATTTGTCTGGATGAAAAGCCCTTAATGATGAAGTGTACCACATAGAATGATTTCCTGACTGTTGTGGTGATGTGTTTATTGAAGGTGAGACCACTGTCCACTTGTGTCCCTAAGTCTCTTATCACGCTTTCAGTGTTTAGTGTACTGCCACCTATGTGATTATTCATTGGTACATGTTTTTTCCCAAAGGGGATAACTATACATTTCTTGGCATTGAGCTTGAGGCCATGGCTCTGGCACCAAACATCTGGTTCTGTAAGGCCCTTTTGCAGAGTATCCACATCATTTGGGGATTCAATAATGGCTCCCAGTTTGCAGTCATCTGTGAACTTTGTTAGCCAGAGTTCCTTAGTGTTGTCCTGTACTTCAGAGAAGTAGATGCCAAACAAGAGAGGTCCCAGGACTGAACCCTGAGGTACTCCACTTGTCAGTTGTCTGAAGCTGGATTTGGAGTCAGCTACTTTTCCAGTGTGGGTTCTGTCAGTACACCAGTTGGCAACCCATCGAGTAATGTTGAGATTAATGCCCAGCATAGTAAGTTTATCTATGATTCCAGAGTGGGGGATGGTGTCAAAAGCCTTGGTGAGGTCCAGATAGGCTGTGTGGACTGCCTTACCCTCATCCATGGCTCTGGAGACTGATTCGAAAAAGTCAAAAAGTTTCAGAAGATAAGATAGGCCCTTCATGAACCCACACTGGGTGGGGTCCAGTGTTTTAAGATTGCCAATGTCTTTGTTTATAAGTTCCATGGCCTTGCAGATCAGGCTCTTCAGACTGATGGGGTGGTAGTTCCTGGGATCCAAGGTAGATTCCCCCCTTGTGGAGTGGGATAACTGTAGCTGTGGACCACTCAGTGGCACAAAGCCTAAGGTGAGGGTATGATTAAATATGACACTTAGGTGAGGTGCCAGTTCATTTTGTAGTTCATATAGTACACAGCCCGGGATGTCATCTGGTCAAATGGATGCTGTATTCTTAGCTTTGGCGAGTGAGTTTCTTACCTGCGTGGCCGTTATTACCAGAATTTGGCAATCTTCCAGTATTGAGATGGGCCATTTAGGGGGTGAGAGGGGGGGTGAAGTTGGCACTGAATCGATCTGCCAGGATATTGTCAATATCCTTGGGATCAGTATATTTAATGCCATTCTGTTGTAGCTCAGAGCAGATCTGAGCATTGCCATTTAGATTCTTGACATAGTTACAGAATGCCTTGTGGTTGTCTTTGGAACCTTTGGCAATTTTATTTTCGTAACTAGCATTGGAGGATTTTATGAGGGATCTCAGCTTCTTACTTAGGCTGGTAAGGGAGTTTTTTGCATCCTGGGATTTTCCTCTTTTCTGCAGCAGTTTTTTTCCTTTTGTTGTAAAGTTTGTTTATGGCAGGGGACCACCAGATTGGCTTCCTTTTTTTGGAGGAGAGCATCTTGGTTCTATTTGGGATGGCATGATTCATGCAAGAGTGGATGTGCTCATACAGTGCCTTAGTGTAGGACTCAGCAGTCGAACTTTCATTTCCCGTCTGCATGGGTGTAGTGAAATTTGTAACTTCTGACTTGAGTAGCATGAAGTTGGCCTTGGAGAAGTTTTTTTATGGAGGATTCCTTACTGGGGGGTGGGTTTGGGATGTGGATGTTAAGGGTGATTAGCTTATGGTCTGACCTGACCAACGAGGGGGTGACCATAGGTGTGGAGCATCGATTTCCTGTGTTGGTAAATGACCATGTCTAGGACACTGGAGCCCCTGGTGGGACTATGGATTAGTTGATCCAGGGCATTGGAATTTATGAATTCCAAGAACCGTTGGGCAAAGGTGTTGGTGCATGAGTAGTTTTCCCAGTTAATGGCAGGATAGTTGAAATCACCCAGTATTAGGGTGTTTGGTTGTATATTAATAATTTCCAGTATGTTTAGAAAGGTGTAGTGAGAAACTTGGGACATGGTGGGGGATCTGTAGCAAGCTACAATTTGTATTGCAGTCTTACCTAGTGGTTATTTGCACATGGAGAATTTCAGATGCATTGTGTTGGGCAACTAACCTGGTGGTGTGAATATCCTTGGTGAATATGGACACTCCTCCACCTTTAGTGTTTCAATCCTGGTTTGGAAGCCAAAAAGTGTGGTAAGAGTTGTAGCCTGGTATTGCAAGGGTGCTCTCTTTAGCACTGAACCAGGTCTCAGTTACTACACAGATGTCAATGTTCTCTATTTTAGGAGTGCCTTGAGAGACTGCATTTTGAGGTTTAGATTTCTAGCAGGGAGCAGCATTACCTTCAGATTTTGCATGCTTCTACCTGTTATGGCAGTGGTTTTGTCCTTTGAACTTTGCCAAAAAAGGCACTATAGGGGTGGCAAGAGCCTTAGCCAGTAACCTGAATCCCAGAGGCGACAGGTGCAGACCATCTCTGGCAAAGCATTGTGGTCTGTCAATCATGTCATCCCAGGCAGACAGATACTGGATCCCCTTTGAATGACACCAGAAGCTTAGCCAATTGTTGAAGTCAATCATTTTGTCCTTATATTGTGGTATCATTCTGGGCAAAGGCAGGATGCTACTCAGGGCTAGGGTCATACCTGCCTGGGCCACATGTCTCTTTTCATGTAGTCTAGGGAGGTACATCTCAAGTCATTCACTCCAACATGGACAATGACAGAGTCATATTTGTACTTATTGTGGAGAGACTTGAGTGTATGAGTTATGTGGCAGATCCTGTCACCCAACAGGCAGCTCACTGTAATTTTCTCCTTGTTCATCCTGGTGAGTGGGACATCAGTGTGCCTGACTATAGAGTCACCTATGACTAAAGTGTTAGGTACATTGTTTTGCCTTATGGGCTGTTGCTGGGTGGCACACTGGTGTTGTGAGCTATTTGACAATTTGGTTGTGATTGGGGTTTGTTTGCATTTCAGCTTCAGAGGTCCTTGTTGCTTTGACAGGTTACAGTTAAGGGCCTCTGCATATGTGGATTTAGTGTTGCTATGTGTGGGTGTTGGTGGTGTGAGTTTAGAAGGGCTATGTGTTGCTTGAGGTGTAGTGCGGGTGTTAACCTTCTCCTCTTGATTGTCTAGCACAATCTTGGGTGGAGAGAGCGTTGCTTCCAGTTTGGCTATGTAAGTGCATCTCTCACAGGTTGTAGTGTTGGGTGGTAAGAGGAGAGGGTTGTTTGTGTACATGAGGCAATTGCTGCATTGCCCCAGTATGCCCAGAGTCACCAGGTGGACAGGAGAAATCAATGGAATCTGACCCTTGGACATGTCTGGTTTGGTGCTTTTTTTTATAGTACAGGAGCTGTTTTCCCTCACCTTAGGAAGTTACTTGGCAATTATAGGCTGTTTAGTGCATATGATTAATTTCTCCTCATTAATAAGGAGAGTTGAGTGCTTGTATCAGTTAAAGGCTTCCTAGTGCTTTCTAGCAGGTATTAGAGCAAGTGCTAGTCACGGGGATGCTTAAAGGTAAGATGAAAAAAATGGTTTATCCTAAACACTGCAGTGTGCACTAGAGATGTTAGATGTGAAAGTAGGTAACTTAAGTTTTACCTGTCTAAAAAGTTAAGTTTTAGTGGAGAGAAACTATTTTAAAACAGCAGGATAGATTGAAAGGGCATGATCACTTTTGTATTCCGGTACTATGGAATACAGTAGAATGGCCAATAAATGTAAATAGTTCAAGGGGAGTGATTTCACAAAATGATAATTTTGTGCTTACTCACACAAGCCAGTGAAAGCAGAGAGGAAATAAGATATATGGTCAAATTAACATAAGAGGCAGGCAGCTAGAAAGAAAGTGGTATTGAAGAACACGACAGTGACAGGGTGGGGGGGGGGGGGGGGGTTGGAGAAAAATTTCTGCCTGACTTACAAGAAACAGAGCTGTGGTGTCTTTTGAAGTTTTAATATGCAGTTAAAAGCACAACATTAGGTAAAGAAAACAAATCACTGCATTCAGAATATAAAAAGGCGATAAACCAATACAAAATACAACAAATAAAAAGCAAACAAACCTTTCCTTCACAGCAAAGTGTAGCAGAGTCTGGGTGAGCCTTTCCAATAAAGCTCTGAAATGTTTTATTTTACCCTTTAAATAGAAGGTTTAGTTCCTAGCTCCACCCCCTCAGTTTACAAATGATTAACCTTAAGTGGCCTCTTCTATCTTATGTATGAGTCCTTAATTGATCAGTTCTAATTTCTGCCTGACTCACAAGAAACAGAGATGTGGTGTCTTTTGAAGTTTTAATATGCAGTTAAAAGCAGAACACAAGAAAAACACAAGGTAAAGAAAACAAATCACAGCACTCAAAATATAAAAAGGTGATAGACCAATACAAAATACAACAAATAAAAAGTAAACCAACCTTTCCCTCACAGCAAAGTGTAGCAGAGTCTGGGTGAACCTTTCCAATAAAGCTCTGAAATGTTTTATTTTAACCCTTAAATAGAAGGTTTAGTTCCTAGCTCCACCCCCTCAGTTCACAAATGATTAACCTTAAGCGACCTCTTCTATCTTATGTATGAGTCCTTAATTGACCAGTTCTGATTTCTGCCTGATTCACAAGAAACAGAGCTGTGGTGTCTTTTGAAGTTTTAATATGGAGTTACAAGCAGAACACAAGCAAAACACAAAGTAAAGAAAACAAATCACAGCACTCAAAATTATGTAGGAGTAGAACACTGAAATACCAAAGGATGTAGCCATGTACTGGTAGCAACCAACTGTAACAATGCCATTGTTCCAGTGTTGAAAAGACCGGTGTGGTGCACAGACAAAGAATAACAGGCTAACCTCTGGCTACCATGTGGATAGGTCCACAGTTGGGAGCTACACAGACAGACCACTTGCCTTGATAAACTAACAGGTACACAGCAACCCTTTAAGTCCAGCAAGATAAAATTCACACAGTAATACATAATGCTCTCTGTACTTCTGCACCCCCTACCCAAATGTAGAATATACCTGTGTCTTCAGGGTCTACCAAGGATGTAGGTAGGCATACTCAGTACTGAAATTTGTCCAGTTTTCTTGAGCAGCCTGTGCTAATGTCAACACTAAAAAAGCACAAACTGTTCAGAAGTGAGTAAATTAATATTCACAGTATAGCAATTCACAAACAATTCATGTGCCAAAGGAATACATCTCAATTTCTAGTTTTGTATGGCAGTTAATTGTACAATTAGAAAATAAAGTACATACTCCCATGTATCTTGGGTTAGCATTTTGAGGGGTGAGCACAATTCTACACTGACAAATGTGTACTGGAAGCAGCAACATTCAGGTCTGAGTGCAACATTTAAATCACTGGCTACACCCCTGGCTTCAGATATAAGAACTATACCAACCTTCTGCCTTAAATAACGATGTCCACGGCAAACAAGCATGATCCCCATCTTGGAAAGCTGAAAGGGCCACGCCTACCTGAGTTAGCAATTTATAGCATTGGGTTGCTATGACAGTGATTACTGGAATTACCACACAGCAGGATGCATGCAATTAGCAAATGGTGGCCACCAACTGGTGCAGAGGCCATCACATGCACATGTGCAAATACCTACAAAAGCAGGCTTTAATTGCTGCCAACAAACTAAATCACTCTATTGCAGAGACTGACAGAGAGAAAGAGAGAGAGAGAGAGACAGTGAAAAGCAAAAGGAAAAAGAAAAATAAATAATACCAACTCATACAAAGGAAAGGTATGTAACAGATATGTATTTACTGGCATGTAGTAGATGTTTTTGAAGAGTACTCTACATAATGTGAACCATTCATATGTATCTATGTACAGATGTCCTGCTTAACTACTGCCATGGACAATTCAGTGTGTACCTGTGGGCAGTAGGACATAACTGTAAAATGTGTAACTCAGCATTAAATATCAAACATCTGATCCATGTTATCTGTGTTCTGTACAGTAGTGTGGCCAATGGCTGTTTGGGGGATTAGCCCAAACATTTGTATAAACATGGGTGTGACAGAGTAACACATGCATGATAGTCATATTAAAGTGTAGCTTAGCATTGGCAACTGCTGTACCAGGCTAGTATGCTAATCTAGCATTTGCAGCTATATATACCCCCACTAATGTTACTGTGTGTTCGCATGTGATACCTGTTCATGTTGCATCAAGGCCCAACAGTTCAGCTGTGAGGTTCAGGGACTTACAACAGTATGGATCTTGTGTATGTATGGCACACACATACGGAGAGATATATATGTGTTATATATATTAACATCTGTATATGTGCATAGAGCAAGGGACTTATTGCAACTGTTTGCGAAGGGTGGACATATATATGTTGGTGAATGTTGTTATGTGCATATTTGTATGTAGGTTTTAGTGTGTGACAGCATACAGTGCTGGTATATGACATGTGGTGGTTAAACACTGTGGGTGTTTTGTTCAGTTTGCAATGTTGCAGCCAGTGAGGCCTGCTAAAGCTACCTGGGCTGTGAACATTTTCAATGCATTTCTCACAAGACTGTGCAGTATTATTACATTACTGTATACCTCACATCCTTTGTATAATTGATATTCCCACCATGAAAAGTGGACTGTATATGTGCCTATATGTATATGTACACCAATGGATGTGTATATGTATATATATATATATATATATATATATATATATATATAGAGAGAGAGAGAGTCATATATACTCATACACACCCACATTTACTTGTTGCAATAGATTCTATGTAAAGTTGCCTGAGTGTGATGGTCAATGTGTTGGTGAATATGTCAAAGATATGTATATGTGGGATTGCTTAGTGGGACACTGTTTCTTTCATGGTATCATGGGTCCTTGCTTTGATCCCAGCAAAAGCTTGTATGCTGTTGCTAGGCAGATAAAGCACTATGGCATACAGTCTGACGTAGTCCCTTGGTGTTGACTGGGGTGTGTCATTGGAGGCTAAAGCATTACATATATGCTTATTGATTGGTACTGATGTTGAATCCAAATTCTGTATGTACTGTAGTACTACTTGAAGCTCTGGGCCTAAACAGCAAAGTATGGTGTATGTCCACATTGCTTGGAACCACTGTTTTATGTGGTCCCTGTAGTCATCACAGATTACATTCCTCAAGCTTAAGGTTTTGTAAGTACTGACACACAGTACTGTATGGTACATATGTAAAGCTTATCTGGGTTGCCATAACTTTGAGTCTTGTAATTATGTCTGATGTGTGTGTGGGTATGCCTGTAACATGTCCTCTGTCATATGTGTGTTACAACATATAACTGCGTATCTAGCAACATTTATAGTTTACTACAGCAGTATGGCACCTATATTCACAATTGTGCACATATTTTGGCCACGGGTTTGCCATCAACAAGTTGTGTGGTATAATGGTAATACTGTAACTGGACCTTACAAACATTGTGATGGATGACGTATTTCTTTATGCATTGGCTTGATCTATATCTGCTGTGGCTAGGTGGTGCATTGTGTTGCATACAGTGTGCCAGGTACTCTTGTATAGTCTTATATAGAGATTTTATTTTGTTGCTGTGCAGAACATGGTTTATTATATAGAGCATGCCAGGCACTTTCAAGCAGTTGTGGGGTGAGCACTGATAAGTGGTAGTGAAAGTGTTTAATCTCAGTCAGCTAATAGGTTGCTATATATAGCAGTTCAGTGATATCTGTACTGTATAATGTTAAGTGTACCATATGACTTGCTCATACATATCTTTTATTTATGTCTTCCAGGGATCATGGCACACCATAGAAATCCTAGCTACAGTAGTGCTGAAGATGAGATTCCTACCTGCTGTATGATTCAGCACTACAGCCTAATATTCTCCACAACCAGTTAAGACCAGTAGGAGCGTACTGCAATGTGGCAAGATGTTGTCTGCAGGCTAAACGAGGTAGGCCTGCATAACCGGACATATGAGCAGGTACGCCACCACTGCAGTGATCTACTTCGACATGTCTGTCAGCGTTCTTCTGATGTACATAGACAACAGCTTGCAACAGGTGGTGGGGGTTAACATCCACCCCCCCCCCCTCACCAGAGTGGAGGAGCTGATCCTGAGCTTGGTGGCACCTGCCCAACAACAACAGCAGCAGACATTTACCATGATTGAGGTTGGAGGCATCCAGCAAAACACATGGAACATGCAGATAACATGGCATATCTGTAGACTACTGTTAGCTCTATTGGTAGATCATGCATATGTTAGATGTGTACTGTGTAGTTAGAAGATGTGGATCCTGCTGTTGTACAATACTGATCATTTGGAACATAATCTGTAGGCCTGTGAATGTAAACTGTTCTACTGTAAGATTGTAAACCCACAGTAACAATGCCACAGTTGTCGCCACTGACAAACTGTCTCATATATATGTAGGTTCCTCTGGTGTGACAGCAAGGCAGCGGACAGATGCTGGTGAGTGTGTTCTACATTTATTATTGCAAATAAAAAGTGCATGTCATGTAGGCCATGTACACATGTAACACACCTACCCACAATGCATGCTGTGCATGTTTGCTGTGAGATCACGCACATCTCACTAATGTGATTAGCTGCCTCAAACACATGCAATACACATACCATCTCAAACAAATGTGGCTACACTGTAGTGACCATTGGATAGGCACAGTCGATACACAGCATGCACATAACATACACAACTATGTCATACACAGAACATATTAACATGCTACACATGAAGGATTCACAAACCCTCTGTAAAGTCACACTCCAGTATCCCAAATGTCATCCACACAGCACACATAATATACCTGAGGGGTAGAGGCCTATCATGGGGCAATGAAACACTCTACAACACACAACACATTCATGTTAGGGAATGCTCCTTATTGCCCTCCTTGCAAACCCATGTAACTGGTTGTGAAATGGTGACTGTAGCTATAATAGTGCAGTTCCAGTACAGCATGACAGGTGCTGGTTTGGGACACATTTGTAGCCCTGAGTGACCACATGATGATTCATGATGATGGTTTATGGTACTGCACCCCATCCAGTTATTGAAACCACAGTACTACAGATAGCTTTCAGTGCTATACACCTCAATGTTGTGTGTGTGCAAACATATGCACCTGCAAACAATATGCATACCAATCACCATTTGCACAACTGACCCATATATGTCTTGTGATGCTATTGAGTGGCTAGGTCATATGACACACATTGGGTATGTGTGATGTTTAAATTTGCAGTTGTGTTTTAGCATGCCATGTCATGGATGACACTGACATGTCCACAATATGATCTACACTCACCATAACTACTGTACATTGGGTATGTGGACCAATGGTATTTCATCACTTATACATGCACCACTGATCTTGTTTGTATACACATCATGCATGAGCTAAAACTGTGCCCACAATTATTTGCTAAAGACACAGAGACTCTCATCAGAATTGGATTAGGGATTTGGGGACCCAAGTAGATAGCAATCTCTCCTTTGACAATCATGTTGCCAAAGTGATTAAAAAGACCTTCTATATAGTCCACCTTATCACGAAAGGGTTCACATCTAGATCAAGAGAGGTCATTGTGCCCCTCTACTCATCACTCATCAGGCCCATAATTGAATACAATGCCCCATTTGGGATGTACCTTACCTGACACCTGCAGCAATTGGAAATACCCCAAAAGTACCTCACCAAGAGGATCAAGGGACTCAAACAGATGCCCTATGCAGTTAGGCTAAAGAAACTCCAGCTCTACTCAGTTGCTTACAGCCTACTCAGAGGTGATCTGTGCCTGACGTATAAAGCCATGTCCAAACCAGAATTACTGGGCATGTTCCACCTCAGGAAATCCAAATCCCTTAGAGCTACATGCTCCAGGGACTTAAACCTCAGCACAGAAATAAATAGGACATGCTGGAGGGACAGATTCATATCCAAGAGGCTCCCCTCACTCTGGAACAAAATCCCAATCCATGTGAGGCAGAGCCCCTCAATGACCATCTTCAAGAGAAATCTTGATGAGTGGATGGGAGATCGTAGGTTTACCCCTGGGATCTCTTCTGTGTCCCTACTAGACAGAGGCACAATAAACTAACCTTAAAAGGGCTATCTTCTGTGACCTACTATACAGAGGCACAGTCAACTAATCTAAAAGGGTGGCAAAAGCCAAACACATTCTGGCTAGGCTTATAAATGCCCTAGGGCAGATAGCCTAGTATCAACCTATGAACCTATGTGACACACAGATACACATCCAGCCATGGTATGTAGACCTGTGAGTGATGGTGCACAGTACATTACAGAGTTTTAAATACTTGCACAGCAATGTTGTGTCCATGTATGCATTGCGTTCCAGGGGGAGGCCAATCACCGAACAACAAAACACATGAATCAAAGCCATGTATACTGTTAGTAACAAGGACTGTCTACACTTGCACTGCATGCTGTTGAGCAACACATGTCCTGCATGCTGACATGTGTGATATGACTGTTTTGCGTGTGATACTGTACCCCACCATCAACTGCTATTGAGTATGTTCTGAGATTGCTGGTGGTGTGTGCGTGTGTGTGTGTGTGTGTGTGTGTGTGTGTGTGTGTGTGTGTGTGTGTGTGTGTGTGTGTGTGTGTGTGTGTGTGTGTGTGTGTGTGTGTGTGTGTGTGTGTTTGTGTGTCTGTGTGTGCATCTGTCTGCTTTAGTGAGGAGTGTATTTGTGTGTGTGCATGTGTGCATGTGCATGTGTGCATGTATGTGTGCATGTGTGTGTGCATGTGCATGTGTGCATGTGCATGTGTGCATGTGGTCTGACATCATGTACAGGTCTTAAAGTGTGTTTCCTGTTTTCCTCCCACAGGTGCTGAGGTGGGGCTGGTTCAGTGCAGCAGGGAACCTGATGTTACTGACACAGATAGTGATAATAAGGATAGGTGTGTTGAGGCACAGGCAGGTTTGTCAGGGTCTGTTGTTGGGCCACCAATTGTCAGTACACAAGTCTCCATCCCATCCATGCACACAGTCATACTGTCTGTACATCCATCATCATCAATGCCCTTAGCAGAGGAACAGTGTACAGTCGGCACTGGACAGGACAGTGTGGTATCTATGGCACATGCATCAGGACACAGCAGCCATAACCAGATGTCTGGAATGGTACCACATAGTCAGATGCCCAGGGGTTCTCGTCAGAGCACTGCTGGTCATCATGCCCCTGGTAGACGTGCCACAACTCTTACAACCACACGCATGTTCCCGGCTGTCATAGACGTGCAGGCGTGTATGGAGCAGTACACCAGACAAGGACTAAGGGCACAGAGGGCTCATAACACCTCTGTAAATGACAGTATCCGTGACCTAGCAGGTGCCATATGTAATTACACTGAGGTCATTGATAGATGTTGGGGTGAGACATTGGATGTCCTCCACAATGTCATGTCCATGTGTCAAGGCAGTGCAAGATGGATGAGACATCGACTTGGATGTATGCCAGCAACATCATCAGCTGGCAGTCGCCGTGGACGTCCATGAAGTCATAGTCGCTCCTGTAGTGCCAGTACCAGCCCTAGCAATGTTGAGGGGGGCTGTCCATAGACTGTCCTAGAAGACCACGTGCACATAGCTCTGGCCAGTCCCAACAGGGACCTGGATTCAGTGAACAGATGTCAACCAAGATAGTACCCAGTCTGGATTAGTACCTGATACTGTCTGTAGTACCCCTGCCAGGCACAGGCCCTGTATCCATGGCCAGAGACGGTGATCTTTAAAGCCTGCCATGTACAGTCTGTAGTTGTCCCACAAATCCCCATATATGGCAGCCACATGGTGGAACTGTGTGCATGCAGACACACTCACATAAAGCAGAGACCTAGGGCAAACACAAACCCGCACACATTACATCCACATTGGCCCATAACAGTACTCTTGGCCCTCACACACACATGTCGATTGTATGGCTCAATGTAGGCATCTGGCAAACCAACAACACACCCTGTGCATATGATGAAACCTGTGCCACCTCCTATCATCTGTAACATTGATACAGGAACAGGCTAACATGGTGCTGATGCACAGGGTGACTTTATTACAGTATAGCAATGTTTTAATGTGTAGCATGTTGTCAGCAGTAAAGTGTTATGATATCCTTGAACGTGTAGCTAAGCAGGCATGATACATTAAAACTATAATTATCAATGTAGTATTGTTTACACCAGTGTTTATTCCAATTGTGTATTGTCTGCCCATGTGCCACTTGGCTGATGTGTGTATTTTTGTCAGCATATGTTATAGAGTGGAAAGTAAGTGTGGGATGTGTGCAGCACAGATTTGCAAGTGTACATTTGTGAATATGGTTGAGGTGCACTGTCTGCATGTACATGCATATTGGACACATGGGCAGGGTGACATGCCCTGTATTGGACAGTGTTAACACTCCATAGTTTCTATTGGTGGCCAGTATGCATTTACTACACACATTTTGGATCGTGAATATACGTGTGTGTATGACATGGTTTGACACTGTGCTGTGGGTGATAACTGCTGTTACTATCTGTCATTGGTTTGCATTCTGGTAGTATACATAAGCTCAACAGCCTGCCCATAAACAATTGTTAGATGATGACTTGACAACTGACACACAGATGTAGGACACACAGTAACATTTGCAGCCTTCAAGTACTATTCTATGCCAGTAACAAGTGGTATTCACCTGCACTCAGTCCTGGGACCACTCCTGTTTGGCATATAGCTTTCTTAGGTACAAGCAAACACAGTAGGGATATGTCTGGCCACGTTTGGCAATGCATACTGTGGGCTATAATGCATTCTCCACATGACACACACATCCTCCAAAAGGGTATCATACAGACAGATACCTGGTGTCAAACCCATGCTGTAAAGCTATAAGCCAAATAAAGCATAGTCATCCACTTTTACAAAACAATAGTATCCCCAGAGTACCACATAGGTAGTAGCCCCCAAAATGTGGAACAGGTACCGATGTATACATAGAGCCATGTGTTAAGTCATCTCTCCTTTGATAATCACATTTCCAAAGGGTTTTGGAAATCCCTCTGTGGATCACATAAGCAATAAGGGGTCTGCATGCATATCCACAAAGGTTGTTGCATACCTATTATAATTAGCCATCTTTGACAGACTTTGCTGCTTTTGAACAAGTTTCAAATATACCTCAGACATAAACCCTCACTCACACTATTCAATAGAAACTGCAATGAGTGTATGTAAAACGGATGACGTAGGCCAGGGATCACTACAGTGGCTAAGCTTGTTACAAGCATACTGATGTGACCTAAGGTCTGGAAAGTGGCAGCACACTCTGGCAAAGATAACAGATGTGTTCGTGGAGAAAGCAGGGTTCCCACCTATGAAATAATTGAGGTCTCATGTATGTATATGTATTTGCCACACAGCTACCTGACATGTGTAATGCACATACTGTTGCCATTGTGTTATGTAACACAGTAGTAAAAGCAAAACCCATGACAAATTGGCCAATAGTGTTACACACAGTCACCAAGTGCAGGGTTCAAACCCCTACCTAATTACTTTATGATATTACATCAGTACACATTTACATGATATGCTATATACATTACTAGGAGCTCTCTTTTCCACAGGTATATTTGTAGGATGGTGACATCATCAGACTTGACAGAGATGAGTATACCACTTTTAATGTGTTTCAGTAGTCTTCAAAAAGGGTGCTCCTCTTCAAGGAGACACACCCACACTCTCATACAGTTGGCAAGCAGAGGATTCAAACCCCTATCTAACTACTTTATGATACTTGAGTAGTATCGCATTTACACGATGCACTATACACATTACTTGGAGCTTTTTTTTTTTCTACAGGTATATTTGTAGGATGGTGACATCATCAGACTTGACAAAGCTGAGTATACCACTTTTACGGTGTTTCAGTAGTCTTCAAAAAGGTTGTCCCTCTTTAAGGAGACAGACACACACTCTCACACAGGTGACAAGTGTAGGATTCAAGCCCCTATCTAACTGCTTTATGATATTTGAACAGTCTGCATTTACACAACACGCTATACACATTACTGGGAGCTCTCCTTTCCACAGGTATATTTGTAGGATGGTGACATCATCAGACTTGTCAAAGATGAGTATACAACTTTTAAGGTGTTTCTGTAGTCTTCAAAAAGATTGCTCCTCTCCAAGAAGACCACATTCTCATACAGAGGGCAAGTGCAGGATTCAAATCCCTGCCTAACTACTTTATGATACTAGAGCAGCATACATTTACACAACATGCTATACACATTACTGGAAGTTCTATTTTCCACTGATATATTTGTAGGATGGTGACATCATCAGACTTGACAAAGATGAGTATACCGCTTTTAAGGTGTTTCAGTAGTCTTCAAAAAGCTTGCTCTTCTCCAAGAGGACACACACACACACTCATGCAGGATTCAAACCCCTCCCTACTTTACGATACTAGAGCATTACGCATTTATACAACACACTATACACATAACACAGATATATTTGTAGGATGGTGATATCATCAGACTTGACCAAGTGGGTTACATTAGGTGACATTAGGTGAGCTACATAGAAGGAATTTCTAAACACTTTGGCAATGTGATCATCAAAGGAGAGTTTACTATCTACCTGGGTCCCCAGGTCCATAATTACATTCTCCGTACATACTGGATTACCACCTATGTGGTAATTTGTGGGCACTTTGTTTTATCCAAAGGAGATGACTATGCATTTTTTGGCATTCTGCTTGAGGGCATTGTTTTGACACCAGGTATCTGTCTCTGTAAGACCCTTCTGGAGGATGTCTGTGTCAGCCACAGAGTTGATTATGGACCACAGTTAGCAGTCATCTGCAAACTTGGTCAGCCATACTCCTCCCGTGCTTGCCTGTACCTCTGAGCAGTATTTACTTAACAGGTGTTGTCCCAGGACCAAGACCTGTGGGATGCCACTTGTGACTAGTTTAGAGTCGGACATGGCACCCACAACTCTGACCATGTGTGTTTGATCTGTGAGCCAGTTGGCCACCCATCCTGTGACATAGGGGTTAATGTTCAAGCTGGCAAGCTTGTCCATGATGCCAGAGTGGGGAATTGTGTCAAAGGCCTTAGTGTGGTCCAGGTCGGCTGTGTGGACTACTTTCACCTCAATCTATGTCCTTGGTAACTGTTTCAAAGAAGTCAACTAGGTTTACGAGGCAGGATCTGCCTTTAACAAAGCCAAATTGGGTAGAGTCCAGTGTCTGGAGGTTCCCAATGTCTCTGTTTATGGGTTCCATGATAATTTGCTCCATAGCTTTGCAGATCAGGCTGAATAAGCCTATAGGACAATAGTTTCCAGGTTCTGTTGTGGCACCACCTTTGTGGAATTGGATGACTGTTGCTGTATGCCATTCTTTGGGTTCATAGCCTGTGGTAAGGTTGAGTCTGGACAGTGAATGTAGGTGAGGATGTAGTTCCTTTTGGGGCTGGTGTAAGACGCAGCCTGGGACACCATCCAGTCCCATCGATGCTGTGTTCTTAGCTGTGGAGAGGGCTGTTTTTACCTGCATGTCCATGATGTCTGGGGCTCTGCATTCTTCTGGGATGGACACAGGCCCTTTTGGGGGTGAGGGGGGGTGAAGTTTGCACTGAACTTGTCTGCCAGGATGTGGGCAATGTCAGTTGGTTCAGTGTATTTTTTGCCATTTTGCAGTAGCTGACAGCATATTTGAGAGTTGCCACCTAAATGTTTAGTATAGCTAATGAAGGCTTTGTGGTTGTTATTCTTAGATTCCTTGGCAATTTGTCTTTAGAAACTGGCTGTGGATTATTTTATGAGCGATCATTGTTTCTTTCTAATAATGATCAGTGATGACTTTCCTTTTGTGAAGCTTGCTCTATCATGTGTTAGTTTCCTCCTTCTGTTGTATAGCTTATTTATGGGCAATGACCACCAGATTGGTTTCTTCTTTTTGGAGGAGTGCATCTTGGTTTTATTTGGGATGTCTTGATCCATGCATCCCTGTAGATGCTCATAGAATGCACTTGTAAATGATTCTGCAGATTGTATAGCATTATCCTATAGCAAGGGGGCTTTGGAACTTTCCACTTTGGTCTTGAGAAGTGTGCAGTTTGCTTTTGAATATTTCTTCACAGTGGTTTCCTTGACTGGGGGGGTGGGATGTGGATGTCCAATCTGATTACTTTATGGTCTGATATTACCAATGAGGGGTTTATCTCTGGTGTGGAACACTGGTACCCCATGTTGATGATGATCAGGTCCAGTATGTTGTCACATCTAGTGGGCATGGTGACCAGCTGTTCAAGGGCGTTTGAGTTTTTAAACTCTAGGAAGCATTGGGCAAAGAACGTTGTACACAAGTAATTCTCCCAGTCAGTGTTTGGGTAGTTGTAAACTCCTCATATAATGGTGTTTGTAGGACCTTTATATATTCTAGTGTTCCAAGGAATACTGAGTGAGGTTCCTGAGACAAGGTAGGTGATCTGTAGCAGGCAACAAGCTGATAAGCAGCTTTGCCCAATGTTAGTTGCACTTGCATGGGCTCCAAGGCCTCATGCTGAGCCACTAACCTGAAGGTGTGTGTATCCATAAGGTAAATGGATACACCCCTTCCTTTTGTATTTCACTCTGGGTTTTGGGGCCGAAGATTAGAGGGATTGTGAGTGTTTTACGTGGAGCATGTCCAACAGTTCTGTGTTTGACACAGCTTTGTATGTTAGGCAGAGATCACCTCTGAGTAGGAGATATGTCAGGGAGTACAGCTGTATCATTTTGAGACGGTCTGTGTATGGCATGTATTTCAGGCTGCTAATCCTCATTGTGAGGTATTTCTGCAGGCTTTCCAGATGTTGTAGATGTCTTGTGAGGTACATAGCAAAAGGGGCGTTGTACTCTATTATGGATCTAGTGAGTGATGAGTAGAGGGGAACAATGTCCTCTTCTATTCTGCATGAGACACCTTTTCTGATGAGGTGTGCCATGTAGAAGGATTTCCTGACTACTGTGGGGATGTGATTATCAGAGGTGTGTCCACTGTCCACCTGTGACCCAAGGTCTCTTATCACACTTTCAGTGTTAAGTATACTACCACCTATGTTGTAGTTCATGGCGATTTATGCCTAGTTTAGTGGGTTTATCTATAATTCCAGAGTAGGGGATGGTGTTGAAAGCCATGGCAAGATCTACATATGCTGTGTGAACCAACTTACCCTTGTCTATGGTTCTGGTGACTGCTTCAATTACGTCTATCAGGTTTAGGAGTCATGATCTGCCTTTTACAAACCCAACATGGTTGTGGTACAGAGTTTGGAAATTACCAATGTCTTTTTTGATAAGTTATATGATGATACATTCCATGACCTTGCAGAGCAGGCTCATCAGGCTAATGGGGTGCTAGTTCCTGGGGTCCGTGGTGGCTACCCCCTTGTGTAGTGGGATAACTGTTACTGTGTGCCATTCAGCAGGCACAAAGCCTGAGGTGAGGCTATGACTGAACATGGTACGTAGGTGTAGTGCCTGTTCTTTCTGTAGTTTGTGTAGAACACAGCCTGGGATGTTATCTGGTCCCATGGATGCTGTGTTCCTGGCTTTGGAGAGCGTTTTTTTACCTGTGCAGCCATGATGACAGCAACTTTGCAGTCTTCCATTATAGAGACGTGCTCTTTCATGGGTGAGAGGGGGGTAAAGTTAGCACTGATGCTATCTGCCAGGATGTTGGCAATATCAGTTGGGTCTGTATATTTAGTGCCATTGTGCTGTAACTCAGAGCAGATCTGAGTGTTGCCATTGAGATTCTTGACATAGCTATAGAATGCTTTGTGGTTGTCTTTAGAATCAGTGTCGATTTTGTTTTCATAACTAGCTTTAGAGGATTTTATCAGGGATCACAGCTTCTTACTGATGTTGACCATGGAGCTCCTCCCCTCATGGGATTTTACCCTCTTTTGCAACAGTTTCTTCCTTCTGCTGTGCAGTTTGTTTATGGCAGGGGAACACCAGATTGGCTTCCTTTTCTTGGAGGATAGCATCTTGGTTCTGTTTGGGATAGCACGATGCATGCAGTCATGTAAGTGCTTATAAAGTGCAATTGTGAAGGATTCAGTAGTTGTGACTGTATTGTCCATCTGCATGGGTGTCCTGCAGTTCAGCACTTCTGTCTTAAGAAGCATGAAGTTGGCTTTGGAGACATTTTTAACATGGTTTCCTTAATGGGGGTGTGGGTCCAGAATGTGGATATGTAGGGTAATTAGCTTATGGTCAGATGGGACCAATGAGACGCTGACTTCAGGTGTGGAACACCGGTCACGCAGGACAAACCAAACCACATAACCAACACAAATAACCACAAAGTTAGCTAAATGCTACTCATTGCCAGAAGCCTCAGCCTCCAGATGCACACACTCGAGGCACTTCTCATTATGGAGAATATTGATATCTGTGCAGTAACAGAAACCTAGTTCAAGGCTCCAGACAGCACACCAGCACTACCAGGATACTACTCATTCCATACCCTCCAGCATCAGAACATGAATCATAGCACATAGGGTGAGGATGTATCCATATTCATCAAGGATACCTACACCTCTCTCTACATGCTCTCTACAGCATATGTACCCATAGAATGTTGCACAGCAACATTCTTCACACTCTACATGGGTGGGGCCACAAAACCCCTTGGCATTCATGCTCTATGAGCCTGACAAGTGTGTTCTACAAGGCAATGGAGCCAATCATAATGGAAGTCAACAATACAGAGATTGGGAGCCTTCACACAGTTGAGCACACCAAGTTTGGTTTTGTCAAATGCAGACCACGCCTCCTGAACTGGGAGGATTTCTTTGACAGTTACCCAGGCTACAGATGATTGAAATGAGCTCAACACAGCCTACCCATACCTCGCTAAGGCCTTTGACACCATTCCCCAGTCAGGTATCATAGATGAACTCACCAACCTGGCCATGAATCCATACATCACAAGATGGATTGCAAACTGGCTTACAGATAGATCCCACACATTAAGAGTTGTGGCTACATGTCAGACTCTACACCGGTAATGACTGGTGTCCCCCAGTGTTCAGTCCTGGGGTCCCTCCTGTTTGGTATAGACTTCTCAAATGTACATGCCAACACAGGAGGGTTGTGGTTGACTAAGTTTGCTGGGAACTGTAAAGTGTTTGCCATAATAGTTTTCCTGGAAGACAGACATATTGTCCAGAAGGGCTCTATGAGACAGATGTGTGGTGTCAGAATCATGGCCTCAAGCTCACTGTGGAGGAATGCATGGTGATTCTCTTTGTTGAAAACAAAATACCCACAAGATACCACATAGGTGTTACCCCCTTAAAAATGACAAGGTGATAAGAGATCTGGGGACACAAGTAGATAGTCATCTTTCCTTTGACAACCATGTTGCCAAAGTGATTGGGAGATCCTATGTGGCCCACATAATCAACAAAGGGTTTGCATCAGGATCCGAAGAGGTAGTGTTGGCACTCTACTCTTACGTCATCAGACCCATCATTGAGTACAGTGCACCATTTTGGATGTACTCAACTTAGCATATCCAGCAGATCTAGAGACTAAAACCAAAAAAAGCAAAAACCACTGTAAAAAACGAAAAAGGAACGGACTCCTTGCACCAGCAATCCACCAGATACTAAAATCTGAATGCAAATTTATTGTTTTAACAAGCGTTTTCACCACCAAAACAATGTGGCTTCTTCAGAGAAAAGTATAAAATAGAAAATAATGTCAAAGCACGCTCAGTATAAATAGCAGATTGAAAGGAAATGACATCACATTAATTAAGGAACATTTTCCTATGCATTTTACAATGAATTAAAGTACATAAATCTAAACTTTAAAACTGTATAAACCGAAGTTATAACAATTAGATGGTTTATATAACCATAAAAGAGTAAAAAACTGTTATACTGTTTTGACAAGGAAAAAAACTAGTTCCATGTCATTTGTTAACAAGTAGTCCATTCTTTAACCAAAGATGTAGTGGAGTGAAAATCAACTAAAAACAAGGCCGAAATGCCATATATAAATCATAATGTATAGAAAAATACAGGAATTTATCATATATACAATCAACACTAACAAAACCATAAAGTAACATTGTTAAATAAGTAGTTATTAATATATCCAAAATAAATTTCAATAAATAAGTTTCAAGAAATTAATTTCAAGTAATTGTTGTTAACCCCAACTGTGTACAAACAAGCAAATAAAACGCAGTCTGTACAATTAATAACACTACCTTAAATAACTTCTAAGTCTCAAAACTGTAACATCTGCAACTGTAACATCTCTGCAGTTTTGAGACTTAGAAGTTATTTAAGGTAGTGTTATTAATTGTACAGACTGCGTTTTATTTGCTTGTTTGTACACAGTTGGGGTTAACAACAATTACTTGAAATTAATTTCTTGAAACTTATTTATTGAAATTTATTTTGGATATATTAATAACTACTTATTTAACAATGTTACTTTATGGTTTTGTTAGTGTTGATTGTATATATGATAAATTCCTGTATTTTTCTATACATTATGATTTATATATGGCATTTCGGCCTTGTTTTTAGTTGATTTTCACTCCACTACATCTTTGGTTAAAGAATGGACTACTTGTTAACAAATGACATGGAACTAGTTTTTTTCCTTGTCAAAACAGTATAACAGTTTTTTACTCTTTTATGGTTATATAAACCATCTAATTGTTATAACTTCGGTTTATACAGTTTTAAAGTTTAGATTTATGTACTTTAATTCATTGTAAAATGCATAGGAAAATGTTCCTTAATTAATGTGATGTCATTTCCTTTCAATCTGCTATTTATACTGAGCGTGCTTTGACATTATTGTCTATTTTATACTTTTCTCTGAAGAAGCCACATTGTTTTGGTGGCGAAAACGCTTGTTAAAACAATAAATTTGCGTTCAGATTTTAGTATCTGGTGGATTGCTGGTGCAAGGAGTCCGTTCCTTTTTCGTTTTTTACAGATCTAGAGACTACATAGGTACCTCACCAAGAGGATTACTGGCCTCAAACAGTTGTGTTATGCAACACAACTGATAAAACTAAATCTGTTCTTCGTTGCATACCACCTACTCAGAGGCACACTCTGCCTAACATACAGAGCCATGTCCAACACATAACTGTTGAACATGTTTCATCTACAGATAACAACATTGAGTCGCCCTACACATTCCAGGGATATGAACCTCATCATAACAATGAATACAACATGCTGGTGGGATAGAGTACCATCCCAGACACTTGCCTTACTGTGGAACAGAGTCCTAATGTACATCAGACAGAACCCCTCGCTGACGTTCTTCAATTGGAACCTTGAGGAGTGGATGGGAAACAGACAATTCATGCCAGGCAGCATATCAGCAGCCCCACTAGAAAGGGGCTTAGGGTACTAACTATTAGAACTAGGCCTTGGCAGACTACCCAATGGTGTGGTGAAAGCTGCACAACTTGCGTAGGCTGATATATGCCTTTGTGGAGAAAGTGTACTACATACCTATGAACCTATGTGACAGGTACATGTCTACAGATAGTAGATGTGCACTTCATTGTACAGTCATGTTGTACAGCAGGCACATGGACCACATCACTGTAATGTTTACAGATACTGGTGGCTGTTATGTACAGTGGGATAGAAGTGCACCTCATGTCTTATGTGTCATTGGGATGTGTGATGTCCTGGATGGCTCCCTGTCATGGTCACCCTCTTACACACATCTCTGCCCATCCATCTTTGGCTTATTATACTGTGTTCCCCCTATATATATATATATATATATATGTATATATATATATATATATATATATATATATATATATATATATAGGTAGGTAATAGGCTATCTGCCTGAAGGCATATATTAGTATGGCCAGAGTGTGCAGCTATCACCACCCATGGAGTTAGTTCCCTAGGCATCTGTGTAGTAGAGCTGATGAAGTGATCAATGGTGTGACAATTCAGTTTCACATACACTCATCAAGGCTCCTCTGGAAGAATGTCAGTGAGGGACTCGGCTTAATGTCGGTTGGGAGCCTGTTTCAAAGCAAGGGAAGTCTGCGAGTTAGTAACGTATCCCTCCAACATGTTCTATTTAATGTTGTGATGATAATATCCCTAGAGCATGTGGTACAGTGAGCTTGGGTTTACTTCAGATAGCGCATGTACATCAGTTCTACATTGGACATGGACCTGTCTGTTGGGCAGAGATCTCCTGAGTAGACAGTATGCAACAGAGTACAGATTGAGTTAACTTCAGTCTTGTTGCATGGGGCAACTGTTTAAGGCCAGTAATTGTCTTGTTGAGGTACTTCACTGTCTTTCCAGCTGCTGTTGGTGCCTAGTCAGATTCATCGCAAGTGTGTTGTGGTACTCTCTGACGGGTCTGATGACTGAGTAGAGGGAACCTCCTTTGACCTACATGCAAAGACCTTGGCAGTTTGTGGGAACACATAGCATGATTTTCTAACCACTTTGTGAATGTGTTTCTAGAAGTAGAGATGGCTATCCACATGTGTCCATAGATCCCTTATTATCACCTCCACATTTAGGGTGTTGGCACCTACGTGGTATTTGTATGACTGTAGCTCGAGGCCATAATTTTGGCACCACATCTGTCTGACTGAGACCCTTTTTAAGGATGTCTCTGTTGTCCCAAATATCGATTATGACTACTTTTTTGCAGTCATCCACAAACTTTGCTAAACATAGCCCTCGTGTGTTTGACTGCATTTCTGAAAAGTATACACCAGACAGGAGGGGTCCCAGGACTGAGCCATGGGGGACAGCAGTTGTTACCAGCTTGAACAGGAGACCACAATTCTTACCTTGTGGGATCTATCTGTGCCCCAGTTGGCAATCCATCAGATGACATACATATTTATGCACAGGTTGTTGATTTTGTGGATACGACATGTGTCTGGGATGTTGGAAAAGGGCTTTTCAAGGTCTATGTGGGACGTGTGTAGCTCATTTCATTGATGTATTCCCTGGATGACTGCCTTGAAAACAGTAGAGCAGGTGTGGGAACCATGATCTGCCCCTGACCAAACCAAAATGGGTAGGGCTGGGTGTTTGTAGGCTCCCAATAGCCCTGTTTATGAGATCCAACATGATGGACTCCATGGCCTTGCAGATCAGGCTTAATAGGCTTATACGACAATAGTTCCCATGGTCTTTTGTGCACCAACACTTGTGGAGTGTGCCAAACATTACTGTAACCCATTCAACAGTTTCATATGCTGTACAGAGGTTGGGTCTCAACAGACTGTTCAGGTGCAGGGTCTGTTTGTTTTGGAGTTCACATATGACACAGCTAGGGAAACCATGTCATCCCATAGACGCCATGTTTTTAGGTTTGGAAAGAGCTGTTTAACCATTGTATATGTGATTTCTGGGATTTCACAATCTCCAGGTATGATAATGGACCCTTTTTTCAGTGAGGGGGGGGGTAAATATGTATGAACCTGTCTGACAAGATGTTGGCAATGTCAGTCATTTACATGTATTCATTTACAGTTTGCAATGACTCAGAACATATATGAGTTTACACTGATATTTATGACATAGCAAAAGAATGCTTCATGGTTCTCTATGGACTGTTTGACAATATTTTTGCCAGAACATGGACTGGATAATGTTAGGAGTGCTCGTTGTTTATTGATGATACTGTTCAGAGATTTATTGATCTTCTATGAATTTTCACTTTCTTAGAACAACTTAAGTACTTGTAGTACATAGTTTGATTATGACAGGAGTCCAATATATGATATGGGTCTCTTTTCATATAACTGTGCACAAGGCAGGATTGGTGAATAGTGACATGTTTCTGGGGTAAGAACTGCAACTGTCAGATATGTGTGCCCCACTGCTGTACTCAGACATGGTCTAAGTGTGTGAGCATGCCCAGCATGACCTTTCAGTATGTTGTTGACTGACATTTGTTTAGTTTATTTAAGTGTGTGAGCATGCCCAGTATGGACATATATACTATATGTGTGTTAAAAAATCAAGTTGTTTTTTACTTAAGGGCTCACCTTTGTGTTGTACATCGACAGGAAACACACTGTGCCTGCAGGGCTTCCATGAGTCACTTTGCATAGACTTATCAACATTTCTGCATACAGGGGAGACAGCTATTAGTTGTACATTTCTACCCGGGGGGCACACCTGATTGTTACTGTGGGTGTACATAGGATGAGGGGTTCACCTGACACTTATACACATTTACTAGGCCTGCACTGCTATGTCATGTACTCCATTTCAGTCTGTACTGTTGCCTATCATACTGGCTTGAGGCATACTACTGTACTACAGATCTTAGCTTCCAATTTCACGTATATTAGTTTATGACTTCATAGCCTTCCCAACCCACAGCACACTGCCTGGCCTGCTGTTATCTGTCTGCATAGGCCTGGGGGGAAGTTACTCATATGCCTCTTCAGAGGGCATGATACCGCATTTGTTTGTGTTTGCATTAGTCTACAATTGTCCTGCTGTGTCTGTGCCAGTGAAATGCTGTCATGGCTTAGTGGTTCAGTACTGTGACTATAGCACACAGTATCCTGAGTTTTAGTCCTGTCACACCTTTTTATTTTCCTGCTAGGCAGACCAGACTGCTTAAGGAACAGTAAAGCAGGTGCGAGCGTGTTTACCTGACTTTGTTCAACTTTGCCCAACATTGCTTAACGTTGCCCGATGTTGCGGTAGTTAGCGTGGTTTGCAGCTCCACGCAATTGTGTTTAAATATGCTAAATAGTGGTAAAATGTCCTTAGCACTGCTTTATATTGTTTAAAATAGGGCAATCATAGCTCAGGTGATGCTGCAGGGCTGCCTATGTTGGATGCACATAGTACACTCCCTATACGTTTGAAAACAGGTAGTGTCAAGTTAGACATCCTTTTTATTGTAAGTGCGAGTCAGAGAGAGGTGTCATTTCCAGGGTTTCTACTGAGCCAGTGTATGTGCTATGCGTTACCTCTTTGCCAAGGCCAAGGCATACTGGGCATGCCTCCTTCTGCCTACTAGGGCAGGCTCAAGTTGTTCCTCATCCGAGTCACACTGTGCCTGTGCAGGCCTTGGCAATGGTGGCGGGCTGTTTGGCCCTGCCCCATGCTGTTCCTGCTGCAGCTGTTTTCACAGGATCATATTGTGTAGCATGGCACATACCATGACAATTTGGGTACATGTAGTTGGTGAGTACTGCAAGGCTCCACCAGATGTGTCCAGGCACTGGAACCGTGACTTAAGCATCCCAAACACACACTCAATAATGTTTCTTGTTTGTGCATGTGCCTCATTATGGAGTTCTTGTTTGGGTGTGTGTGCATTTCTGATGGGTGTCATCAGCCACGGCTCCAGTGTGTATCCAGCATCCCCCACTACATGACCATCAGGGATGTCCCCATTGGCAAATCTCTGGTACAGCTGCGTCAGATGCCAGATGTGGGAATCATGATAGCTTCCAGGGCAGCCAGCACATACATTCATTATTATGCCATGGGCATTGCACATGACTTAGCAGTTGATGGGGGGGAAGCCCTTGTGGTTGATGTAGACCCTACCCCGCTCACCGGGTGGTGCTTTGATGTGTATGTGCATGCAGTCTATTGCATCCACTACCTCAGGGTAAAGACGCATATTACTGGACAATGCCTCATGAGAATTTGGGAAATATACATGCTCAACGACATGTGCTGACATGGCATCCAGGAACTGGTGCAGTACCCTGGATGCTGATGCCTGTGAAACCCCCATCATATCACCTTTTGGTCTCTGGAAGGTACCTGTAGCTAGTATTCGTAGGCAAACAAATACCTTGGTATCCACTGGGATGGGTTCTCCTCTGTTGGTTCTGTGTGTGAGGCGTGGCCAGCACAGCTCAACAATTTGCTGCAGGACGTCTCTGTCCACTCTATAGTGCTCCACTACCTCCGGCTCATGTAGCCCCTGGTAGGTTACCCTGGGTGTGTACACTCTTCTCTGTCTCCTCACTGTGTGTTGCTCAGCAGCATTCACAACATCAGCACCCTCAGCATCTTGCACATGTTGGCTTATGATAGCAATAGCAGCCCCTAACACTTTGTCTGACTTAAGATTTTTAAGTTTTCACTCTTTGTATACTGCAGTGTTGCAGAGTTCTTGGGAAAAAACAGGGTAGACTGCTGCTGGGCTGGGCTGGGCTAGTCTATTGCCTGTGTAATTGGCTGATTCTGATATATTTCACCTTACAGCTCTACTAGTTCTCCTAGGTTGACTTCCTACTATGTCTTTTCCTTCCTTTTCCCTTTCTGTTTCCACAAGGGGCAGCGCTGTGGAAACAAGCGCACATGCGCGCAGATGCGCGCACACACGCGCACATGCGTGCACAGGCTGTGTGCCCGTTTGCAAGAAATTTCAGATATATCCACAGCGTATGCCTTTGGTTTCTTGTTTTCAGCTAAGACATCTGTAGACACGCCTCTTGCAATTCTGAGCAACTTAGGGCAAACGCAAGCCACCGTGCTCCAATGAGCTTACTGTCTTTCAGACATACCCTCTCATGATGTCACCTATCTTCTACTCTACTATTCCCCTACTCCTACACTTGCAATCTAGGGACATGGCTCACATGACGGGATAAATTGGGATTCACTATCCTTATCCTCATTTGCATAGGATTGCCTACTAATGCTTGGTTACATCTCTCACACTGAGCTCCCCCCCACCCCCCTTAGCAACCACTACTCAGTGGCTATGTTGTTTTCAGCCTGCCATTCACCTGCATGGCAGAACAAGCTTTTTAGTGAAAATGCCCATTTTTGGCTATTTTTCAAATTTTTTCATTTTATTTAAAGCGCCGCATGTTTGTGTGGCACTGCGCTATGCTTAAACATCGGCGATTGGGGAAAAAATATTTTTTAAGGATTTACAACATTTGCAAATGCTAATGGCCTTATATTTGGCCATTGGCATGCTTCTTCAACTAGATGTATCCTTTATTTGGAGCTGTCATAGCTCTGTTTAGCTATTTGCAGAATGGTACTCCGTTACCAACGGAGTACATTTCTGCAAATAACACTACTCTTACACGGAGAGGTTAGTGTTTCCTGGATCGCAAAATTCCCTCATTTGCATAGCTTTCGGCAGCAAATGAGGTAACTTGCATACCATAAAACTGCCCATGCAAGAGTAGCTTTAGAAGCTCTCATGCACTCCCCTACCGGCTGTTGCTGGATTGCTCGGCAGACATATTGGCTGTCTGCCTTCTTACACTAATCTTAGACTCCATGCAAGCCTTCATAAATCCGACCCTTATTGTAATAAAAGCAGCAGTTTAAGTCTTTATAGCACACAGGATTCTATTTTTAGAACTTAATTGTTTTATTTGTCAAAATAGTTATGTCTCTTATAGTTAGTTTACTTTAGAGTCATACTACTCCACGTATGTATAAAACAATCAAATTTACTGTTAATAAATATGCCACCTTCTTATTAGAGAGTATTAAATAGTAAAACTATATATGGCTCATATTCACTGACATTGGTTCTTGATTCTGTACTGTGTGTGTCCCTCCCCCCTCGATTCCCGTTTTATCTCCCTTTCATTTTGTACATATCCCTTCTATATACATGCACCGGAACCTGAATGACATTGATTTCATTTATATAAATATTATTATAATTTTGTATTCATATCTCATAGCTTTTTTGAATTTTATTGTGTTTTTTGATCTGTGATTACTATTTTTTCAGGTTTTTGTGCAAAAGTGTCATTAATATTTCTCTTTTTTATTCATTATAAACCCTATACTTGTTCCCCCACTCGCAACATAAGTGACAATGGGCTTGAGATCCCATAACTTTTATAAAAAGTGCACTTTTGAAAAGATTCAGTTGATTTGCTTACTACCACATTCAAAAGCTGGTTTTGTGAAGGAAAATGAAACTTAAAGCATCTGTGCATCATAATGTTAATGAGTAAAACACAAAGATGTAAATAAGGAGGCAAATGTAAGAACACCATGAAGCTGTATTACTTTCATAATAAACACTGTTGCAGTCATGATTTTAGTACTATTAGTATGTGTTATTTAAAATATGTTGTGCAAGGCTTTACAAAGAAAATTTATAACTTCTGCAGAGTATCAATATTTTTTAAAAAAAGAAAGCCATTAGTATATTAATATGATTGTCAGTTTTGTGTCTTAGCTTGTTTCATGCAAGTGATGATTCCTTTCCATAATGACCTTCACAGCACCTTGCAACATCATGTTTGATACACTACAGGCATAATGTATGATCAAGGTAGCATTGTGTGTATCTTTTTCAGTCTGGGATCAGCATCTTACTGCAATTGCACTACAAGGCTGTTGTTGGGGTACATTCATGTGTATAATGATATTACTAAGCTTATACTTATGTCTGCACTAAGCACATTGTGCAGTAATCTCTATCGATGGAGTTTTCTTCTTTTGATAGTTTTAGAGGTGATTGGTAGGTTACTGGCACAGAAAGCTAAGTCAATAATACCAACAATATGAACATGTTATATCTTAATTCCCCAGATATTGGATGGGGTAGTATCAGGGTAGTGAGTCTTTGGGTATTGGAAACCAGAGTCATTTTACAGACTGTCTCTGTCCATAAGGGATATTGGCAGTACCCTGGGAGTGAATTTATAGTTCCCTATCCATTTATCCAAGTTCTTTTTAAAGAGAGTGAGGGACAGGCTTTGTTTTACAAAGCTGGGAAGTTTATTCCATAAATTAGGTAGCCTTTGGGATATGAATCTATCTCTCCAGCAAGTTCTGTTAGAGTCTCATATAGGGTTCAGGTCCATGGAACTTTTAACCCTCATATAATTGTTCTTGCAAATACGTAACATTTTCTTCAGGGCTGGATCAGAGAATGCCTTGTAGGTTAGGCATAAGTCAACTTTCAATAAACAATAAGAGATGGAGTAAAAGGATAGTGCCTTTAGTTGGTTTGCATAAGACATGCATCTTACACTTTGTATTTTAATTAGTGAGAAACCTCTGGGGCTATTCCAGTTTGTGTAAGTGCCTGGTTGGGTACATACAGATGTGAGCATTATACTCAATAATGGGCCTAAAGTCAGCCGAGTGCAATGCTGTTATGACTTCCTTTGACCTTGATGCCATGCCTTTACTTTTAAATTGAGCCACACAGAAGGATGTCCTCACTATTGTAGCTACTTGGTGGTCAATGTTTAGGTTACTGCCTAACTGTTTTCCTAGATCCATCACCACTGGGTCCACTTTAGGGCTGTGCTATCAATATTATATTTCACAGGGATATCTAATTTACTTAAAGGTATAACTTGGCATTTTTTATCATTTAGTCTTAGAGCATGGTTTTGGCATCAGTCATTTGTCATTTTTAGGCCTGGTTGTAGATGTCAACATCATTTGGGGATTCACAACTTACAGTCATCTGCAAAAAAATCTATGTTGTTATGTAATTTTGACTAAAATTGTGCAATGAATTAAATTATACTAATTTTCATTAATATCAATTGATTAAATAGAGGCAATAAAAGAAGCACCTTCATGGCTTACTTAAAATTAAAAAAAGTGATATTATATTTTACAGGGAGCTTGTTTAATTAAAGAAGGCATCCACTTATTAATTAAATGTGTATATGAAGTCATTGCTTCATCTTGCTTTGAAAAGAAGAGAAGAAGTACTGTAAAACTCTGGAAGAAATCACAATTTATGTTTAAAGTTACTCTTACAGTTTGTGGCAGAAAATGAATGCATGTAATAGCAAAAATTATTTTAATAATAAATTATATACTTTATGTATTTATTTATTTTTTTGCATTCTGGGTATAGGTGTTAATGTTGCTAGGAATAATTTGGAAATCTTGTTGGCAGCCTGGAAAGGAGGGCTTATTTTGCTGGAGATTTTAATTCTATAATGGTGGAGATAGATACAGGTGTTGGTAATAGCAAAAAAGTCAAAATAGAAACCGTAGTAAAAATATTAAGTAGATGGATATCTAATAATCAAATGTAAGATGCAGTGATAAATGACTTGGGTTTGTATCCATTATTCCTATGAGCATGGTACAGAAATGCATATAGATAAAGGATTTATTTCCATTGATTTATTGGACAAAATAGATTTAGAACTATTTTATGTCCAATATCTGTATATGATCATGATGCCTTATGTATGATTGTTATTATGGACACTATAAAAAATAAAGTTCTTAAATATATGATTACATTTAAATATTTTAAAGATCATTAACTAAAACAGTTTGAAGAATTCCTTGTTTTCAATAGTAGCAATAATGATAACAAAAAAGTTCTAATTTGGGATTCTATCAAAAGACATATCATCAGCAACATGAAAGGATGGTGTTACAATAAATTTAGAGAATGGAATAAAGATCTACTCAATATTCAAAAAATATTCCATAAAGCAAGGTTAGCATGTTGTGTCTTTTGGCTTTTCCCGGTTAGGGGTCACCACAGTGGAACTCCGGTCCGCTAATGATTGGTAGTGGATTTTTACGTGCTGAGTTGCCAGCCCTTGCGCACAACCTTCAATGAAGGCATGCCCATTCATGCATGTCTCCACACAGAAGACGCTCTAACTGGGAACTGAACAGGACAATGTCTTACTGTGAGGCGAAGAGTAAATTTCAATATCACATCATAAAAATGTAATGATGCAATATGAAAACATTTTGTAGTTTAAAACTAAAATAACATTAGTAAAAAATAAAACTTCATAGTTATGCAATTACACCAAACATATGAATGGGTTAGCTAATAGAACTAAAACCTTAAAAAGTGAAAATTACCAGTATTATAAATAGTCTAACAAAAATGAAGGATTCATACACTGGTGAAATTCTGTCCATATTCTAAAATTACCATGAAGAACTTAATAAAAACAACAACATAACAGTCGATATAATAATTTAAATATTTGGACAAATATAGCTTTTAAACTTACAAAATAACAGATATAAAATCTAAACCTATTACTATAAGGGAAATTAATAATGTAATTAAAAATTGTAAAATAGGAAAGCTCCATTATTACAAGTTTTATGTGTGGCTATTTATAAATTATTTCCAACAAAAACATTACACATTTGCTAGATGAAACATTTTCCCCTATTAGTATCTCAAATATTATACATTCTTCATGGAGATATTCTTTAGTATACCCTAATCTTAAAAAAGGTAAAGTTAGTAACCTGGTATCTTCATACAAACCAGTGTCATTACTAAATGTAGACTACCAGATATTTATGTCAAGCTTATCTTTATGACTTATAGAAATAGTTAGCAGTGTTATAGACAACAATCAAATGGGGTTATTTTAAACAGACATTCTTATAATAATAGTAAAAGAATAATAACCATAGTCTATTTAGCTAACACTTGGAATACAGTTAGCCTTAATTAGTTTAGCCATAGAAAAGTGCACTGGATTCTCTAGATTGCAAATACTTATTTAAAACTCTGTTAGCATTTGGATTTCCAAAAAAAAAAAAAAATACATAATACAGACCTAATTGAAAAATGATATTCTGGTTCAAAAGCATTTATTGTGACAGCAACGTTTATTTCATAAGCATTTGATTTTAACATATATATTAGATAAGTATGCTCCTTTGCTTCTCTTTACATTAACAACTGAGCCTTTAGCAAGAAGTATTTGATCTAATAAAGAAAATGATGGATTGATTTTTTTGTAAATGATATAAAACAAAAATACAATAACATGTTATTGTCCATTGGAAAAAAAATAATACATTTAAGGAATTAACTAAAGAAATTAACTTATTTGTAAGCTTATCATTACTTAAATTTAACAGAAATAAAATAGAAAATATTGTAATAAACCAGCAAATAAACAATGTATAAAAATATATATTGTTACTAATGAGAAAATCAAGAACTCAAATGTTAGGAATTATAATTCAGCCTAATATGAACACTAATTTCACAAACCTCATTTCTAATACAGTGTTATTAATAAAAGGATGTAACAGTATGCTTGCTTTTTTTTTCATTTGAAGAAAGATTAACGCTAATTTACCTAAAATAAAATAGTTTATGTTGTGTAATTAACAGCATTATTGCCTGATAGAAATTTAATAAAGAAACTGTGGAAGTTAATTTCTTTCTTGTAATATTTTACAAAGACCAAATTGAAACCAGTGATAAGGAAACCAAAAAACGAAAAAGTCACTGGGAGCTCACCAATGGGAGGAACGAGTAGATGTTTATTGAAGCAAAGCCACAAACAACAACGTGTTTATTGAAGCAAAGCCACAAACAGCAACGTTTATTGAAACAAAGCCACAAACAGCAACTGTGTTTTCTTGTAGCAAGTGTTCTGCTGTAGGTGTAACGGAATGCTATTTATACATTGAGAGCGTTAAAACTCTGGTTGTCAGCACATTTGTTTCACGTATTTTATCGTTGCTGTTTGTGGCTTTGCTTCAATAAAAATCTACTCGTTCCTCCCATTGGTGAGCTCCCAGTGAATATTTTACAAAGCCAAGAATTTCACATAAGAATCATAATGGATTATGGGAATATGAAGGTATTACATTTCCAGACTTGAATCATAGTTTTTAGGTGCAATATTTATGATAATCTTTTAACCATTAAATCCTAATTATAATAGTAAATGGAAAGATATTCAGAAAGAAATTATTTGCCACCCTTTTAAACAAAAAGAGTATAAAAAGTATTATTAAATTCTTAAGAAATTTTATGGAGGATTAAATATCTTTTAGAAAAGACTCAGCCTGAAAATAGAATCAGCACACATGCATTTTGAGTGAAAAATGTTTAGTCACTTTATGTATATAAATTCACCTTACTTAAACATGGAAATTTCTTATATGTCCAATGCATGTATTTTAGCTGAATTTATATAATTAAGTCAGGATATAATTAAAATCATGTTACTTTAGAGTAATAATATATTGTGTTTAGATTGTTATGAATAATAGTTCATCTATTTCAGTAGTAGAGATACTTAAGAAATGTAATTTGGATAACTCATATTCATTTCTAATTCATTTCTAATTCATTCTATTGCTAACAAGTTGAATGTTTATCTATTTGAAATGGATGTAGATGAGAGGAAAATGATACCTAGGTTTTATAGGTTCATGACTTTAGTTATGAAATTAATATAGCTACAAAAAATTGGTTTCACTTTATATTTCCGAAATGCTGAAATATTGAATTTCAGCATTTTGACAGTATAAAGTCAAAACCATTAAAACACTGACACCTCACAACCACGAAACCACAGCATCAAACACACACCATACAGCACACAACACACAAACCATAACACCCACATCCCAAAACACTGAAAAAAATACAACACCACACAGACACACCCACACTACACACATGCAGGGGGGCAAGCCCCCTGCACCCCCCTACACCCACCTACTTATATATACTAACTCTGAGATTGCACAAACAGTAAAAAAAAAATAACACACACATACACACACTCATACCCCCACCTCTCTACCCTGACCCACTCATACAAGCTACAAAAACACTCATGCACACTCACTCACCTTAAACTGCAGACACCATCCCAGCCGAACACTTCCGAACAATAATGAAAATGCATAAGCACTAATTCGATATAGTCCTATTCGCGATTATGCACTTTTGTTACTTAGAGGTTTTAGCTTCAAGGACATGAATTGCTAAAATTTGATATTTCAGCAATTCGTGTTTATGAAGTAAAACCAAAATAACTTCCTAAGATATGTAAACTGATCTAGACAAAGAACAGCATTTTCACTACAAAATATTGAACATTTCATGATGCAATAGATGATAACTCAAATAAATGAAAAAGATTGAAAGTTATTGTTGAAATTTACTGGCCAACATCTTCTAGTTTATGTTGGGTAATATTTATGTGGACATATTTGCATTTACCACCTAATAAAATTTCTAAATTTGCTAAAAAGAATGTAGTCAAATGGAGGTGTAATGTAAATACAAAGTAGTGTAGGTACATATGTTTCTAAAATGTCAAAAAGTTGAATTTTAAAAATATGTTTTTAATTTTTTCATGAGTATTTGGTCAGATATTTTTGATCCTACAAAGAAACCAATATTGATACATGTTCCTGTATCATTAATTATTAATAGCACAGATCACAAAATGGTTTAGGAGCTTATTTGTTGTAGTTAGGAAAACTATAACTAGAAATTGCAAACCAAATTATGTCACATTATTTGAAGAATTCTTGACTTTTACTGCTATAGTTTGTAAAAATGAAAAAGAAGTTATTCATTTACATTTCATCAATAATGTAAAGAAACTAAGTTGTTAGGATAAATCAATAACATTAATTGTTAATTATAACAGCAAGAGTACTGATCAAAGATGTATATTTGACAATGCAATTTATTATCTACTTGTTAGTTCATTTACATTTCTTCCTTTCTACATAAATATTGCATAATGTTTAAAATTAATAAAGATTTTTTCAAAAAAAAGAGCTAATACACAACAGTATTCAGAGATAGTCTACAATAAGACTGTCCACTCTGTTGCGAAGGGTTGGGAAAGTGGCCTAATGGTTAAGGTGGTTGCCTTATAAACACACGGTTTGAGTCTCACAAGGGATACTTGTTTAGGCTTAAAATGGCTCACAAGGGCAGTTAGCCTAGTACTAATCTAAGAAAATAGCTCATATTTTTTTCTGAAAATTTTAGTGCAAAGTTTACTCTAGACATAGTTATTGGTATTTTGCAATTTCCCAATTACAGCTAGCCCCTTCAGTCACTTTTTAAAAAGTCCCATCAGCCCTTTCATAAGCTAAGAATGTTTCTGTATCATATCATTGAACTTACTATTTATTGAATACCTCTTTGTCAAACTCACTTTGTCATCTTAGCAAATATTTTCCCACCAGGGAAAAGAACTGGTAGTTCAATTACTGATCATCACAAAAAAGAACAAAATTTAAAACCCACTCAAGTGGGGGCTTCACCCCCCATGCCCTTCACCCCCCTAAATAAATATATACCAACTCCAAGATCACACTACAGTGAGGAAAATGGTAAATTCCCAATCATGGCCCACTGCATTTTTCCCTTGAAAAATATGTGCTAAAATGATTGTTCGATAAAAAGGGATTTTGTCAAAGTGAGTTCAAAGAAGAGGTATTCAATAAATAGTAAGTTTGACAATGTGATATATACCCACTAAGAATACCTAATCCATGGGCCTAAAGGATATACCAGGTTGCCTGATTATCCATGTCAAATATCTGAACCCTACTTAGCCTCTTTAGTCTAAGCCTGTCCTCTGGTTATGTTCCTAAATCCTGGAAAACAGTCATTGTAATACCATTATGCAATGGTAGCTCAAAAGCAGACCCTGTTAACTATGGACCCCTTAATCTCCCTAGCCCCATACATAAAGCTATAGAGTGTATTATCTCAGACTACATTAATCTGGACTTTAAAAATTTAACCCCAAGTTCTCATCATTTTGGCTTTGTCAAATAAAAGTCCTTTGCTCTTTATCTTCATTCATTTCTTTGAGAAAGTCTATGTAGCAGTGTATTGTGGTTAAACTGCAAAATATCTGGATCAAGCCAAAGGCCTTTGACATTATTCCACAAGCAGGCATTATTAACAAGCATGCAATTCTCTACATAAATTTTGATGTTTTGTGGTGGACAGCTAGCAGGCTGTGAGTCAGAATCTTTGATCATATAATTGCAGGTGCCACTACTGAAAGCAAAACATGGCTCAGTGCTCTTATTTGACATATATTACTCTGACTTTTAGGACTACACTCCTGGATTATGTTTTTTTTAAGTTTATAGATGACTGCAAATTGAGAGTTTTCATTTGATTGTCCAATGACTCATAATTGCTTCAACATGGATTAAACCATGTTAACAATCAGGGCAAGGACACTGGTCTCAAATTAAATATGAAAAGGTTTAGTATCTTTAAGTTTGGTAAACAAAACACTTTTCTGTGACATATGAATGAAACAGCACTCCAATCAGCCACTGTTATAACAGATATAGGCACCCCTGTTGATAATTCCTTATCTTTTAACAATTATGTCATCATAGTAGTTAGAAAAGCAGTCTGTCTGGCAAATCTAATTTCTGGAGGCATCTTAACTGGATCCATAGAATTCTTATTTTGAAAAATTCAAAAGAATGAGGCACCATGCCTGGAACAACAAAGTAATTTATTGCAAAGCACTGTTTGTCTACACCAAATAGTCAAACTTCATCAGATACAAGTACTTCATTCACAAGAAACAGTTTACATAACCATCTCAGTAAGTCACATGACATCCCAGCTCAGTAAGTCACATGACATCCAGGCTAAAAATTTAAGGTGCTAGTCACATCTATTTAAGATATAGCATATATTTAAAATGACCATGTTAATTTTTCAAAAATCCACAGTTGCATTAGTTAAATCACAAAAATATGCTAAACTTCTGTCCAGCAATTTAATAGAACAATGAATAAGAGTATAAAACTTAAAAATGTAAAAATGTACTTAGGGGAAAGGTCCCCAGTACTATCTCATTAGATTTTTTTAATTTCAAAATACAGATTAGGGAACACATATCATTGAGTTCGGGGTGGTTTTAGACATTTAATTGAATTTGCCAAATAAGTTCTAGTCTTTCGAGTTCTAACTGGATGGGGCCTCCCCTAGGATTCTGTGCCACCTGAACTATAACTCTTTAACTGTGTGTTCAGGACTCATAAAGTTATGCTTTTCTAAAGCATTTTCCATTTGTTGTATACAGATACTATATACATGTTCGTAGACTCTGTCCCTAAGTCTTCTTTCTTTTTTGCCTATGTAGAATGATTTACACAATGACACTTGGTTAAATAAACCACCACCATAGAGTTACAGTTGCATTTCATTCTACAGGTTATCTTATTATTGTTCACTGTTGCTGTGAGGCCCACATCCATGTACCTGCAATAATGGCAATCCTGCATTGCTTCATTTCTGCATAAATTGAGTTGGATTTAGTGTTTCGTATGAGTAGATTTTTAAAATTGGTAGTGCTTCTCAAAATAAATTTAGGAGAAGGCCCCAGTTTCACTACTAATTCCTTGTCTTCTATGACAATATTCCAGTTTTTGCATACTATATCTTTGATGTAGCTAAACTCCAAGTTAAATGTCATGACAAAACCTAGACTAAAGTTACATTCTGAAGCAAAAGTTGTTGTTACTACATGTATTGACTCCTCTGACTGTATTGTATCTGGGGAAGAAATGTTTACAGTCTGAATTATCTTTAAAATTGGCCTCTAAAAACCATTATGCCTTTTGGACCTGACTTCATCTATTAAGTCATCCAATAATGAGGTTAGGTAGGCTCTTCTCATAAACATTTGCTTTAAAACTTCACATTCATTGTGGAAATCCATTTCAGTAGTCAGCACTTCAGCAGCCTGTACGAGCTGCCCTATTACAACTGATCTTTTTTGGTGGCATGGATGGGCACTTCTGTAGTACAAGAATGTGTTTGAATAAGTTGATTTCCTGAAAATGTTAGCTTTATATCTGCCCTCCTCTTTGTTTTTTCTTAGTTGTACATATAGAAAGGAAATTTCATGTTTATGAAAGCTGTGAGTGAATTCTAACAATTGGGTGGTGTTGAAATAATGCACAAATTTTTCAGCAACCAGTTTGTTAATTTTTATTAGCAAAAAATGTCATCCAGGTAATGTGTAAAATATACTGTTTGACTGGTAATTTTATGGATGTTGAAAATGTAAGTCTATTCCCAATAAGCCATTACTAAGTTGGCAAAACAGGAGCCACAAGGTGACCCCGTTGCTACTCCCATTGTTTATAAATAAAAGTTCTTTTTAAAATTAATGAAATTATTGGACAGTATACATATTTTTTTTTCAACATTGAATCCACCACTTTTGCAATTGCATATGTAGCTTAATTTCTACCATCTACAATGGGCCATAGTGGTGGCTTTTGAAGGTCTTTATGAATTTTAGGGACTCTGAACATGACTGGTGCCATAGGTGTCAGTATCTGCATGTAGTTGTATAAATTTACATCTATTTTTCCTTCGATGTATAAGTCATTGATGTAAATTCTTATACATTGATTAGCTGTATTGTATTCATTTAATGAAACTTGTTGGTAAGAATCAGCATTCAAAACAGATTCAGTCTTGTTATCATAACCATCAGAGTCCATGAATACCAGCCCCCCACCCTTATCTGGTTTCATGACTCTGACATTAGTTGACCTTAACACATTAAGCCAGGATTGCTCATCCTTACTCAAGTTATAGTTGCTTGCAGACATTTTATTGGTGGACTGTAACATCCTGAAATCAAGTTCACAAACTAGCTCAAAAGTATGCAAATGGTAATGCAGTAGTGGATTAAACAAGCTGGCTATCATAAACTGTTGGTCCTTTAAACTAGTTTTTCCTAGAAGAGCTTTTAAATTAAATTTTTTTTTTACAAAAAGTCTTAGGTCTAAAATACATTTAGCAATGCCCATTCTCCTCAAGGGAATGAAGGTCAGCTCCTTAGCCAAAATGTTAGCAAGTTCAACGGTCACATCAAATGTGAATTGTTGTAAATATAAAAATCACCCTCAGTATTTTTGATAAGAAAAGGATTACTTCTATAAGTAATGTCATTAATTTCTGTGGAGTTGTTTACCTCCATTTGTTGTGCTTCTTCCTTTGGTTCCATTTGTGCTGGTATTTCCTTCTGGTAAAACCCTGGTTGGAGGTGTTTTGAGGAGGCTGGTTAATGCTGTTGTGCTGGTTATCATTAAAATTGGAGCATGTTTGTTGGTTTTGTAAATGCTCGCTCCTTCTCGCAGTTTCATTTTGCTCTGGACTTTCATAGTCATGGTTGGACACCTGCTCACAGTCAGTGTGTGTAGACACAGCTTGTTCACTATTCCCTTCATTTCTAGCATGATTGACACTGAGCCCATAGTTGTCACCGCCTCCTCTAACATTTCATGCTTGTGATGTAGGGAGCATGGATAGGCAGTCCCATTTAGGTACTGAGCACAATGACTTTCTAATTTATTGACATTAGTTAGTTTAATTTTGTTAATGTGTTGGTCTATACCCTGAAAGATATGTGCATAATTGTATCTATAATGGTCAAAGTCCAAGTGAGTTTTAATCTGAACATCCGCTATGGAAATTGCATCTATTTCCTCTCCAAACAAGTTGTAATGTTTGCACATTAAATCTTTGAAGGTCTTTATGAATTTTCGGGACTCTGAACATAACTGGTGCCATAGGTGTCAGTATCTGCATGTAGTTGTATAAATTTACATCTATTTTTCCTTCAATGTATAAGCCATTGATGTAAATTCTTATACATTGGTTCGCTGTATTGTATTCATTTAATGAAACTTTTTGGTACGAATCAGCATTCAAAACAGATTCAATCTTGTTATCATAATCGTCAGAGCCCATGAATACCAGCCCCCCACCCTTATCTGGTTTCATGACTCTGACATTAGTTGACCTTAACACATTAAGCCAGGCTTGCTCATCCTTACTCAAGTTATAGTTGCTTGCAGACATTTTATTGGTGGACTGTAACATGCTGAAATCAAGTTCACAAACTAGCTCAAAAGTATGCAAAAGGTAATGCAGTAGTGGATTAAACAAGCTGGCTATCCTAAACTGTTGGTCCTTTAAACTAGTTTTACCTAGAAGAGCTTTTAAATTTAATTTTTTTTACAAAAAGTCTTAGGTCTAAAATACATTTAACAATGCCCATTCTCCTCAAGGGAATGAAAGTTAGTGCCTTAGCCAAAATGTTAGCAAGTTCAACGGTCACATCAAATGTGAATTGTTGTAAATATAAAAGTCACCCTCAGTATTTTTGATAAGAAAAAGATTACTTCCATAAATAATGTCATTAATTTCTGCTGAGTTGTTTACCTCCATTTGTTGTGCTTCTTCCTTTGGTTCCATTTGTGCTGGTATTTCCTTCTGGTAAAACCCTGGTTGGAGGTGTTTTGAGGAGGCTGGTTAATGCTGTTGTGCTGGTTATCATTAAAATTGGAGCATGTTTGTTGGTTTGTAAATGCTCGCTCCTTCTCGCAGTTTCATTTTGCTCTGGACTTTCATAGTCATGGTTGGAAACCTGCTCACAGTCAGTGTGTGTAGACACAGCTTGTTCACTATTCCCTTCATTTCTAGCATGATTGACACTGAGCCCATAGTTGTCACCGCCTCCTCTAACATTTCATGCTTGTGATGTAGGGAGCATGGATAGGCAGTCCCATTTAGGTACTGAGCACAATGACTTTCTAATTTATTGACATTAGTTAGTTTAATTTTGTTAATGTGTTGGTCTATACCCTGAAAGATATGGGCATAATTGTATCTATAATGGTCAAAGTCCAAGTGAGTTTTAATCTGAACATCCACTATGGAAATTGCATCTGTTATTTCCTCTCCAAACAAGTTGTAGTGTTTGCACATTAAAATCTAACAATCTGGCTATGAAAGAGTTTGTTGGCTTTCATCGCCCCATTGAGCCAATCAAGTGATCCGAGGGGTGTATTTTCTGTTACCCATCCACTCGTCAAGGTTTCTCTTGAAGAGTGTTAGTGAGGGGCTGTGCCTGATTTAATTTGGAATTTTCTTCCAAAGCATGGGGAGTCTCTGTGACAGAAATCTATCCCTCCAGCATGTTCTATTTATTGTTGTGGTGAGGTTTAGCTCACTAGAGTGCGTGGCTCGCAGTGACTTGGATTTCTTTAGGTGGAGCATGTCCATCAATTCTGAGTTGGACATGGCTTTGTAAGTCAGGCAGAGATCACCTCTGAGTAAGCAATATGCCACTGAGTACAGCCGGAGTTTTCTCAGTTGGGCTGCATAGGACATATGTTTGAGGCCAGTAATCCTCTTGGTGAGGTACTTTTGTGGTCTTTCCAGCTGCTGGAAGTGTCTTGTGAGGTACATCCCAAATGGGGCATTGTACTCTATGATGGGTCTAATGAGTGACGAGTAGAGGGGCACTATAACCTCTTTATTTATAGATGCAAACCCTTTAGCAATTAGATGGGCCACATAGAAGGATTTCCTAACTACTTGGGCAATATGATTGTCAAAGGAGAGTTTACTATCTACCTCGGTCCCCAGATCTCTTATTACCTCTTCTGTATTAAGGGGGCTGCCACCTAGGTGCTAATTCATGGGTGTTTTGTTTTTCCCAAATGGGATAACTATGCATTTTTTAGCATTTAGCTTAAGGCCATGACTTTGACACCGTGTCCATCTCAGTAAGACCCTTTTGGAGGATGTCCATCAATTATGGCTCCCAGTTTGCAGTCATCGGCAAACTTGTTTAGCCATAGTCCTCCTGTGTTTGCCTGTACTTCTGAAAAGTATATGCTGAACAGTAGGGGTCCCAGGACTGAGACTTGTGGGACATCACTTGTGAATGGTTTAGTGTTGGACCTGGAGCCTACTATTCTTACCGTGTGAGTTCTGTCTGTAAGCCAGTTGATAACCCATCTCGTGACGTAGGGGTTTATGTTCAGGCTGGTGAGTTTTTCTTTAATACCCGAGTGGGGAATGATGTCGAAAGCTTTGGCGAGGTCAAGATAGGCTGTGTGAACCACCTTTCCCTCATCTATGGCCTTGGTGACTGTCTCAAATAAGGCAACCAGGTTTAGTAGACATGATCTGCCCTTAACAAAGCCGAACTGGGTCGGGTCAAGTGTTTGGAGGTTCCTAATGTCTTTGTTAATGAGTTCCATGATGATGTGCTCCATAGCCTTGCAGGCCAGGCTAGTCAGGTTTATGGGGCGATAGTTACAAGGTAAAGTTGCGACCCCTCCTTTGTGGAGTGGAATAACCATTGCTGTGCACCCTTCTATGGGCACATAGCCTGTGGAGAGGCTGAGGTTGAACAGCGTGTTTAGATGGGGGGATAATTAGTTTGTTCTGTAGTTCATGCAAGACACAGCCTGGGACACCATCTGGTTCACACTTTCACCCTTTAGTCCTGGGAGTGTACTCCAGGTCTCCCCAGGGTTCATCCATTGGTCTCTGACACGCTTTGGCATGATGCTCCATCAGCATGGGCCGATTCATTCCGGGATTTTGGAGTCTTTGGGGTGATGAGTCTACCTTCAGCGTCCTATTATTTCCTGTATCTATCCCTAAGCAGGTGATGATTAAGGTGGCATCTCTTGGTCTAGATTTCTTTTTGGTGAGATTTTTTTCATCGCTCATATTTTTTGACATGATGTTGATCAATTGGCATGGGTCTTGTTATAGCAGTGCAAGGATGAAGTCTCCTTTAGTTTGTTTAGGGCAGCATGCATCAAGATTTTGAGACCCTTTATCTGAGCATAGGACAGATTTTTTGTGATTCTTCATGCTTTTCACCCTTTCGGGTCGTGGCCTGTTGCTGCAAGTGTCGGGTCAGATATGGGTGAAGATGCTCAATCATTGGTTGGATCATGATTCTGATGAGTGATGAAGAATCCAGACTGATAATGTGGGCAGAGTAGATGACCTCCCTGCTGCAACTTACGGAATCTATACAGGTGGGTGGAGCATTGTACTCAATCATTGTGGGTCCTGAAGATGAGGATAGGGGTCCCTGTGACTCCTATCAATAGATCTTGTTGGTAACCTTGGGTTAGCTTCTTTTTGGCCTAGTTAGGTGGCATTTTTTGTTTTTTACATGGGTGTTCCATGACTTTTTACTATCTTAACTTCATGTGTCTCTCTTTCTGGCTAGGCTCTGTTTTGATGTTTCAGCCCTTTATAGGCTATTTTTGTCTTGTTTTCAAACTTTTTTCGAGTTTGCAGTGCTTTGTATTCTGCTAACTCCCTTGAGTATGCCTGTTTTAGATGTGTTTGCCCAATGGAGGAGCCCTGTGGGACACCAACAAGTGGGACCAGCCAGGGACACCTTCTGACCCTGTGTTCTCCTTTGAGTCTCAGTACTGGCGCCCATCTTGTGGACCCTGTGGTGTCTGCAGTGGGTGTGCATTTGAGCATTGATGTGGATTTGATCAATGACATTAAAGCAATGAGTTTTTTCAATGATACTGACAATGTATTATTGTTCACTGCCTTATGTTTGAGGTGACTCTTTGTGGACTTGTTTTTCTTTATCAAGGATCTTTTTTGCATAAAAAAAAATAAAGCAATTTTACTGAGGCTGATCCACTGCCTTTGAAGCTCAATTGACTGGGATCATTAATGCAATTCCAATCTCTTCCCTTCATTTATTTGGTCCATAATGATCCAAAAGGGCCGAATACCATTCCAGGGCTATTGTGGAGGTGTTCTTTATTTGAATGAGGACCATTATTTTGTGAAACATGCCATGAGTGAAGTGCCAGATCCAGTAAGACTTTGATTAAGAGAGTAAGACTTTGATTAAACAGCTAATTCCTCATGGGGTTTGTCCCAGTATACGGGGAGGACACCATCAGGTCATGGATGCTGTGTTCCCACTTGGGTTGATTTTTGCACTGGAGGAATGGACTGGGGGGGGGGGGCGTTTGGTGGAGGGATACTGTGTTTTCTTTTTTTGGAGAGAGAAGTTCAACTTGGGACTGGAGATGTTTTGAACTGCACTGTTGTCAGTATATTCAGAGTGTTGGGGGGATCTTTGCACTGCATCTCTTTGAGCATAAGGTTGTTTCCTCCCAGGTTTCCTCTACAGGTTTCTCATTTTTTTTTGATTGTTTTTGAGGTCTTGCTATTTTTTCTTTCTTTTATTGATTTTTCTTATGATCTTCTAGTTTTCTTTGAAGATTTAGCTTTTTTTCTCTTATTTTTGCTTTTGCTTGATACTTTTTGTATCTTTTTTTTTTGTCTTGTTTTTTGTTGTAAGGATTTCTTACCAGACTGGCTTTTCTTTTAGTTGGCTGGAGTTTTCTTTTGGTTGCCTTTTTTGTTTATCCATGCACTTTGCAGGTGCTGGTAGAATGCATGCTTGAGCAGGCTTTGTTTTTCATTTGTATTGTGCTCCAGTACTTGAACACTGCAGGTGCTTTATTACTGGGGCCTTAAAGTCTTAGTTTTTTACTGTTACCTTTTCTTTATTTCTTTTCAGGTGGCTTGGGATGAGTGGTCTGGCTGTGGGATGAGACCTCCACCAGGGAGATTTGGTGAGGGGTGTGGTGTGATCTCACCAGTGAACATTGTGCTCCCATGTGTGTGATGATCATTGTGATATGGTGGGATGGTGATGAGTTGATCACTAGTTTGTTGGTATCTGGTGGTTAATTGTGTTATAGGTTTTGGGGATTTGAGTAGTTGTTTTTGGGAACTTTTTTGGGTCTATATTATTATTGGAGGTAGTTGCTAGGGTAGTGGTTTGAGTAGTTTTCCCAGTCATTTTGTGTAATTTTGGAGAAGGCCATGTGAGGTTGTGTTGATGTGAAGGAGGTGAGTATGTTTGTGGTGTGAGTAACATGCTACAATTTGCAAGAGCAGTCTTGCCTGTGGTTAATTGCACCTGGATGGTCTCCGATGCTTGTGGAGTTTGCACCAGTCTTGAGGTGTGGGTGTCCTTCCTCCCCTTGACTTGGTCCTTTTTTTGTTTGTCCGGATTGAGATTTATGAAAGGTGATGAGATGAGGTAATGCCGCAGAGCCTTGAGGGAGGTCTCAGGGACAGTCACAGCACATTTGCTCCATTGCTTGAGGATGTTCTCCATGCAAGGGAATTTTGATTCCTAGCGTTCTTGAGATTTTTACTGACTGGCATTGAGCAGCATTTTACCTTTGGTTTTTCTTTTTTTTGTTCTGGTTGCCCTAGTTTAAGGAATTTGAGCCTTGCAAGAGCCTTATGGGGGCCAAGTGGCAAGAGGTGAGGCCAATATCCCCGTCGAGGTGTGAGGCACAATTGCGCAGCAGCATGTCAATGTCCAGCATGGCAGCCAGATCCCCTTTGAATGACACAGGATGACATGACAAATTGTTAAAGCTGATCATCTTATCTCTTTATCCTGGCATCATTCTTGGTGAAGGTCAAGCTTGGTGGTAGGATAGTCTCAAGGTCAGGGTCATACCACATAATCAGAGAGCTCCTCAGAGAGAGCCTCAAGTCCTCTTTTCATGTGGTCAAAGGAGAACAGCAGCCTCAGGTTTACATGACTGATGGACAATGATACCTGCCATATGTTGACTGCTGTTGAGAGACCTGGTGCTTGCGTGGCGGATTCTAGGGCAGAGGCAGCGACCCTTCTCACTTGACCTTCTCCTTCTCCCAGTCTGGGCGGTGTCTGAGTGTGTCTGATGGAGTCACCAATAGTGTGTGTGACTAGTGTGTTGTGCATATGGTTTGGGCACTTGCTGACACTCTGACACTGTGAGTCTCTATGTGTTGTGTGTTGTGTTCTCTGAGGTGGTGGTGGTGGTTGTTTGGGTGTCTGCTTTGGTGGCTTCTGCTGTTTTTTTTGATTTTGATCAGAGCAGTATGTCTTGTGTGTTTATTTATGTTTTGAGGTTGATTTGGTAATATGTAATATGTGAGACTCTATGTGTGGTGTGTGGTAACTCTTCCCCCTGACTGGTCTGCCCCAGTCCTATGTTGAGAGAGCTCCCATCGACTCTTTGTTTTTGGCTTTTGAAAGGGCTATTTCACCTGTACATCTGTTATTTTTGGGACACTACACTTTTCCGGTATTTTTGTGGGCCCTTTTGGAGGTGAGAGTTGTGTAAAGTTTGCACTGAATCTATCTGCCAGGATGTTGGCAATATCAGTAGGTTCAGTATATTCTGTGCTATTTTGCACTAGTTCAGTACATATCTGTGAGTTGCTACTTAGATTCTTAACATAGCTAAAGAAGGCTTTGTGGTTATCTTTTGAATCCTTGGCTATTTTTCTTTCATAGTTAGCCTTGGATGATTTCATGAGGGACCTTAGTTTCTTACTGATACTGATCAGGGATGTATTTCCTTTTTGGGATTTGCTTTTTTTCTGAACTAGTTTCCTCCTTCTATTGTATAACCTGTTTATGGCAGGAGTCCACCAAACTGGTTTTCTTCTCTTAGAGGAGTGAGTCTTGGTTTTGCTAGGGATGGCACGATCCATACATCCTTGTAGGTGCTCATAGAGTGCATTTGTAAAGGTTTCTGCATCTTGGGCAGCATTATCCCTTAGCTTGGGGGCTGTGAAACTTACCACACCTGTCTTAAGTAAGGTGAAATTTGCTTTAGAAATGTTTTTTACTGTGGTTTCCTTAGTTGCGGGTGGTGGTGTGGACATCCAGACCGATTAGTTTATGGCCTGAACTAACCAGTTATGGGTTGACCTCCGATGTGGAACACCTATCGCCTATGTTGGTGATGAGCAGGTCCAATATATTTTCACCTCTGGTAGGGGAGTTTACCAGCTGATCCAGGGCATTTGAGTTGATGAATTCCAGGAAGCACTGGGCCTGGGAGTTTGTACTCGAGTAGTTTTCCCAATGAATGGTAGGGTAATTGAAATCGCCCAATATCAGGGTGTTTGGTAGGACCTTCATGTTTTCCAGTGTCTCCAGAAAGGTTGAGTGGTGGTCCTGGGTCATGGAGGGTGATCTGTAGCAGCCACAATTTGCATTGCAGAATTGCCCAATGTTAGTTGCACATGGATGATCTCAGAGGTATCATGCTGGGCCACTAACCTGGAGGTGTAGGTATCTTTGATGAATATGGATAGACTCCCTCCTTTTGTGTTTCGGTCCGTGTTTTGTGGCTGAAACATGTGGTATGAGTTGTAGTCCAGTAGTGCTGGGGTGCTCTCTGGAGCCTTGAACCAGGTTTCAGTTACTGCACAGTTGTTGACGTTCTCCATACTGAGGAGTGCTTTGAGCGCGTGCATTTTGAGATTTAAACTCATGGCATTGAGTAGCATAAAACTCAGTTTTTTGTTAATTGTGCTGTTTATGGAGGTGGGTTTGACTTTTGAGCCTTGCCTAAAAAAGGCACTATGGGGGCAGCAAGAGCCTTGGCCAGTATTTGAAAGCCTAGAGGTGACAGGTGCAAGCTGTCTCTTGTGAAGCAATACAGCTTGTCGAGCATGTTGTCCCAGGCAGACAGACACTGGATCCCTTTTGAATGACACCAGAAGCTTAGCCAATTGTTGAAATTGTTCATTTTTTCTTTATACTGAGGTTGGTGAGGACAGGGTGTTATTTGAAATTGAAAAATCTAATGAGATAGTAATGGGGACTTGTCCCCTAAATACATTTTTCCATTTTTAAGTTTTGTACTAATATTCACTATTCTAATAAATTGCTGGACAGAAGTTTAACATATTTTTGTTTTAACTAGTGTAATTGTAGATTTCAGAAATATTAACATGGTCATTTTAAATATATGCTGTTATTTCTTAAATAGATGTGACTACCACTTTAAATTTTTAGCTGGGATGTCATGTGACTTACTGAGCTGGGATGTCATGTGACTTACTGAGAGGGTTATTTAAACTGTTTCTTGTGAATGAAGTACTTGTATCTGATGAAGTTTGACTATTTGGTGTGGACGAAAAGTGCTTTATAATAAATTACTTTGTTGTTCCAGGTGTTGTGCCTTATTCTTTGGGATTTTGCAATTTGTTCTCTTGCGTTTCATTGGAATAAGTCTTATTTTGAATAAATTTGTCTAAGCATATCACTCAGCATTAAAAACCACATATGTTGCTAACAAAATAGATCAGTGGCTTCAAAAATCTTAATTTCCATGAATAACTAGCAGCAATTTCTCTATATTCAATTTCTTATATATACTTACATGAGGATTTGAGTCTAGCCTTTCAATTAATAAAAGATTCAAACTTCTTTGAATTATGTCTTCATGGCACTGGTCCCTCAAATACAAGGTTCAAGAAACTAAACCTTCATCAATAAATAAATAAGAAACATTGGCATGGTACATTCACATCCCAACATATTCCCCACTTCTGAAATAAACTTTACTACATGTCAAGCAGAGTAGTATCCTAGCCACATTCAAGGTAAACCTAGATAATGAAAAAGGTGGCCCCAAATTCTGCCTCAGTGAATCCTGTATTTCACTCATTGAGGCTGGAGAGTACTCCTGAATATTGTTTTTTGGCTAGAAGTGGCCTGCAGATGAATTGCCCAGCAAATAACTATGGCAGTATGAACCAATAACCCTAATAACAGATCAGACCTTATATCGCATCACATATTACATAACCCAGTACTATTCAGGTAAACTAAATACAACTGGTACACCTGTCTTCCCCAGTCAGATCCTAGTATCATATACCCCAACTAATTACTATGCAATAAAACATAAACCTACCCATGATAACTACAATAGATCAGCAAAATAAAGTACTAAGGACAAACCATAATCCTACTCATATGATAACTTAACGAGACAAATAACATAAAATTATCACCTGTAAGCTCAAGCCATAACTGTACTAATAATAAATGAACTATACAAATAAAATAAGGTATTAAGGACAAACCATAATTGTACATATATTATTTAAACCTGATAAATAACATAAAATTATCAAGTATGCCAGGCAAATAGCATAACAACTGTGAATAGATGCAGCACATAGTCAAGGAGTTCACTGCAGAAGGCACCTCACACCTAAAAAGATATATATTGCCATTATCCTAGGTTTGTCAACAGTCAGGCATGGCTGCTACACAGCCCTATGATATGTACTACATGTCTCTGACTCTCATCAAAGTTATCACTTACAACCCATTCCAACTAATATAAGTTTTATTTATGAAATCAGCACACACTGCCAAAGCCATTCACCATAAAATTGTTTTGCATTATAATATAGTTACACTTCTAGATGTATAGACACTTACTATATATACTTAGTTAATATGATTGTGCACACTTTAGGACAAAACAACCACACCTTTAAACTAAAGAAGCTATACACAACTCAAAGAATGACCCAACAATAATAACCTTCTATAAGTCTACATTTCAGTATCTCTCACTATTAAATAACAATAGCAAAAGACTCTTAACTCACCTTATATATAACACATCCCCTCCACAAAAGTACAAATCATTACCTTCCTAACTTAACACTCGTATACCTCCTATATTTAAGTGCCCAGTTGCTCAGTCAGGGTTTCCTGGATTGCTGTATTGAGTGAAAGAAGGACACAATGCCAATCAACCTGCCAAACATGAGTGAAGGATTACTAAAGATTACTACACTAAATACATATTTACGGACAAGATGCTGCTTGGAAGTGGATGACATGATGGTAAGTAGGGGACCGAACATTTTTTGTAGCCAGGAAACAAGGCCATATGGCAGTGCTGTAAAGTCACTTGGCTTGGGATCCAGAGTTTACTAATCAGGGGGAGGAGAGAATAGAATGAATAGTATGCCATAAGAATTACCGATAGACTCATGTCTATCAGTACTCATAATTGCATATTGTGATGGCGTGGAAGAAAGTTCATTTATGCAGAGAAAAGGCTTCAAAGGGTGAAAACAACAAAACTTGACAGCAAAACCCTTTGCACACAGTTGTCCATACAAACAAATCTTGTTAAACCAAATAATAAGAGAAAACTGCTCCACAAGAAAGTAGTTTTAGCTCTTTCGTTCTTTTAATCTTGAACTTCATCAGAAACTGAATAAAACACCACATAATTTCATTTAAATACAAAAAGAAATGACATCAAACTTTTAAAACATCCATTGACTTAGTTTAAAAGATGTACACACCTTCAATTAACTTCTGTTAAACTTAGAGAAACAATTAAAATAAATACAGCTTCATAGAATCTTGTATTTTAACAAACTTTTAACACTAATAGTTTCAATACTACTTGGCAGAAAATCTACTCTTAGAAACACTTGCCACTTTAACTCCTGTATTTCTAAATAGTTATTAAAAGAATCAAAACATAACTTAGGAAACACTTTTTCTAACAATAAAAATTAAAATTTCCTGAAATCAGTACAATTCAAGCTGTGCTTTGCCAGAGCATTATTAATATTATGTTTCCTACAGGCAAGTGTTCTTTAATTCTGTTAGATCATTTCCTAATATTTTTCCCTATATAAAAACTTAAGCAATTTGTACATTTTGCAAGGTAAACTAGCCCAAATACTTTTGCAATTGTATGATTATTTTCCTACTAAATGAAATCCACAAGGTTTAAAAAAACACTACATTGGTTAATGTACCTGCAGTTCTTTCAGTTGTAACATGGACTTGTACCACAGGAATTCTTAACCTTTTGATCGCTGTTATTAGGCATTTGTTCCAATAACTGCTTAAGGTTCTTAGTTTTCCTATAAACAAATTTAGGTTGTGTTCACAGAACCTTTGTCAGTTCTGAATTCTCTAAAACAATTTTCCAATTTTGTGTAAGAATAATTCCAATATCATGGTCCTTTAACCTCATCGGTATAGGGAAAGAGAACATTTTGGTGTAATCAGTGATATTGACAATTTTTTGTGTAAACCCTGCTTCCAAAATAGCAGGGACTTTACTCTTCATGGCTTAGACAACTTCAAAAGCTATTTGTTTAAGTTTATCTAAGGGGTACCGTCTTACATAAAACATTTTGGTAATGATATTCTTAGCTCAAAAAATCAGTATTAAAACTAGTCTGCTTAGTCTTGTAACTTGACCTCTGAAGATGTTAAATTTCATAAAATAAGAATAACTTTGAAAAGGTAAATAATTGTTTGCAATGGTGTCTTTCCTAAAAATGTTGCTATAAAACGTTTTATTATTAACATCAAGAGTAATTTGGGAGTCCAAAAATGTAGTTTGTCATTCACCACTAACTACAAACTTATGCCATGAAGCACTACTATTAATTTCTTGCACAAACATATTAAATTGTTCAAAATTACCTGTCCATAAAAAAAGCTAAATTGTCTATGCATCTTTTATATAGAGTGACACGTTGAAAAGAATTCATTTTGGTTAAATATTCCATCTCCCACTAGGACATAACTATATTTTCAAAAGGGAATGCCACCTTGGCTCCCATTGCCACAAGATAAATCTGCTGAAAGATGCTGTCTCAAAACATAAACAAATGATTTGTTAGCACAATTTCAAGTAAGGTATTGACTGTATTCCCATCGGAATGTGCAATTTCTGTGTACTTGAAAAGGTAAGACCTCACAAACTCAACACCTTCTTCCTGATGTATTAGTGGGTAAAAACAAGTAACATATAAAGTAAAAAGCATGATTTCATTACCTTTAAATTCATAATTTTTAAGACTATCCATAAACAGCCATGCATCTTTTAAATAATATAAGCTACTTTGCACTACAGGATTTAACACATAGTCTAAGTAGGCAGCAATTCCGACTATTTTGTTAGTAGACACTGACACTATTGGTATGAAAGGTACATTTTCAGCTTGTTTATGAATTTTTATAATTCCAAATATTTTACCCGTCAGGTTTCTCAACATGTAAAAATTCAAACAGTTCTAGATCAATTGAACCTTGATATAATAAATCATGTAAGGGTAAGATATTTTAAAAGATTCCAGGCTGTTTTTGGATAGTCATAAAAAATATGAATTTAAAGGTGATGAAACCATGCTTTGTACTTCAGATGTTACTTCTTTGCACAAAGTAATACATCAGGAAGGATGTCTGAATGAGGAGGTCAAAGCTAGAATCAGGGTGCTACACCCTATTGGCACAGATTGCCAATGGCAGTATGAGACAGAAGAATGCCAAAAAAGTTTAAAGTAAGGAATGTAAAATGATGGTGTGACCAGTATTTTTGTACAATACAGTAATCTTGGTAATGAAGGCAGAGCTGCTGTGGAAACTAGAGATAATGAAGTGCATCAAACAGGTAATAGGATACATAGTCAGAGGCAGATGAAGAAATGGTGAAAGGCAGAAGCCAAAGTAGCTACAGTGGCAGAAAAGGTCAAAGAGACCAAAATTTCTGTGAGTTAGGCATACGTATTTATTTATTGACACTTGTTTACTAGGAAAGTCTGACTGGATAATAAATACCTATTTTCAGTGGAGGTCTAGGAAGAAAAGCTCCAGAGAGATAGACACCATAGTAATATAGATGTAATTAAAGAAAAGCATATATACATACACTTTGATAGTCTAACGTATAGGATATAATAAAGCATGAGGAGACACCGATGATGAAATAATAAAAAACAAATAAATAAAATGATAATTAAATATGACAAATGGTGTATATAAAAGTATTAGAAGAATAATCAATTATGGTGAGAAAAAAATATATAAGTCCCACCAGGAATGAGGAGAAAGCAGGTATTGAAAGGTATAGATAAATAGTGTGATGAATGGTTAGTAAGAATGTGAAGTATTTGTTGATGTTGATCATTGGTGAGGTACATGGGCATAGCCATGATTTAGTAAAGAATTCATTGAGAGATGACTTAAATATATGGGAGACAGACATAGTTCTGATTGAATTTGGGACCAGTGGTGGCTGGTGGCTTCAAATCAAAAGGGGGGCTGCAGGAGACAGCTGAATGGATGGGGCCAATGGAAAGGGGTGTGGCCAACTAGAAAAGGGCAGAGCTATTTTAAAAACCACAAAAACTGAGAATTTAATTAACTATGCTGCCCTGGGTGCCAAACCATCATTATGAAAGTCCAATCAAGACAAAATGAAGTGCGGAGGAAAAAAAATATTTCAATGCATTGGCTACTTGACAGTTTACATAATATCTAGATGGAAACAAAAATGTTGTGAGGCATGAAAAAAGAAATGACTTTTTAGATACATTACTGGAATGCCAGTCAAAATCAAGTATAAAAAAACAAGCAGCACTCAACTCAAATCACTTCTCTTTGCACTGCAGTTCTAATTATAATTTATATTCAGCTTTATAAAAGTACCAAGTAACATACTGAAAGTAACAATCTCTGTGATACCCCACTTGTAAAATGTTTCTTATCCAAAAAATACCTGCTGCCTGACAACTATCTACTTGTTTCATGGGGAAAACATGATCAAAGTAAAAAATGAACAGCAAACAAGAAACAAGCTCAGGATAAATTGCTTAAAGGATTACTGCACACGTTATGGACCACACATGATAGATTGGCATTCTGTTTAGTTTATGGGTAAAGCTTGCAAAGATGACTGCAAGCCTCCAACAAATATAATGAGCTTCTGAAAATACTGTAATCCTGTCCTTTATTAAAAATACTGTCATATGCATTTCAATACCTAAGGCTTATACACAATCTAGTTATGTAAATATTCTCAGCATGGCAAAAACAAAAAGGCTTTCAATGTTGGTAATTCTTTAACAGTATGCTTATTAATGCTTACTTGCATCTTACAATCTCAGACAAGCTTACCTGATGGTTATTAAAGCATTGCTACTTGAAAAATGAGCAACAAGCTCTGCAAAAACATGCATTTTCTGAATAAGAAGAAGCATAAATAATGGTATAAAAATATGACAGAAAACCAGAACATTCTGCAAAATCAAGGACATATGAAAAGCCACTGTAGTACTTGTGTCTACCTTGGATGGGAGAATACTCTGCACACTTACAATGCATAACTGCTCCTTGCCTTGCTTGGACACATCCAGAGTCACTACGTGGGGAAGTGGGGATCAACAGGTATGTCATGATTTGAAATGTTTCTTGCTGATGGTGATGGCCCTGACACATTTGTCACACCTGTCAACCTCAGAGCAAGAAATCTCGACAAAGCCATAAATAGAAGTGGGACAAAGGCCCAAAAATAAGGACAATTTTTAAATATTGCTCTTATAAACATAGAAAGATAATAGAATAGTAGGGCTTGCATTAGTATGAATTTTCTTAAGGGTATGAAATCTGAAATTCAAATGTCTATCATTATTTTCTAACTTCAGTCTTTAATGATTTGCCACTAATTTGCCAGAAAACCACAATTTTATGAAAAATGAACCAAACGTGTGATGCAAAAATATAAAATAGCCACACAATACAACTGGGAACCTGTCAAGAAGAGACAATTTTTAATATTAGTACTGTTAACTTGAGCAGTTGACAAAATAAGAGAATCTACATGCATTTCTGAAATTAAAAGTAATCTATTAGTCTGATCATTACAATTATTTATTAAGTGTAAACCCTCCATGTTTTCTTCCAAATTTGCCATTTTTTGGAGAGATTATTAGGGGAAGAGCAGCATCTTGAACCAAAATTGGGGACAGTTGAGAGATTTGGATATACCTAATTGTATAAAGCAATTTATTTGCAAGTAGCTCGCAACCTCTTAATACAGGAAATCTGGACAAGACCAATTATATTGGGGGAACATACAAACAGTACTAAAAATTGCTCTTGTATAAACTTAGACAGTTGACAGAATAACAGGTCTTACTTTAGCATGCATTTTTCTGAAGGGTATGACGTCTGAAACTCAATGTCTGTCATTATTTAATGACTTCATTCCTAAAAGATTTGCCAGAAAACCACAAATGTTATGAGGAACAAATCAGAAATAAGAAGCAAATATCTATTCATTCTGCAAAAATCTGGACAGTTGAGGGTTATAGTTCAGCTGGGGCTGAGTTTGCCACCCTTTCCCCCTCACAAATGCATGGCCTAATGGGGCTTACCCCCTGCAGCTATTCCAGTGGTGCATTGCTTGGCTATTTCTTCCCATTTACCATAAACACTGTAATGTGCATACTGCTTTACTTCTATGATGATTTAGATTTCATTTAAAAGTTTTATTTTACATTTTACAGCACAAACACTAATAGACACCTGCTAAACAAAGCAATGCAGTTTCATAATGAAAATAGACTTAGCATTTAAATTTCTCTGCCCTTGAAACTCACATTCATTGAAACAGCATTGAAACCCGCATTCATAAAAATATATCTGGCCAGTGGCAGAAAAAGATTAACTTTGGGATGTTTTCAAATCATAGGCCACTTGCACAGGAAACCTACATGTGTTCTTTGATACACCTTCCTGATTGTATTAAATTGTATTTCTTGTATAATACAGTACAGCTGTTAGAGGGTGTTTTTAATTTATTGTTTTGAACATTTTTCCAGTAAACAATGAAACAAAATGCATGCACCAATAATGACAAAACTGTCCAATTCAGAACATTTCCATCGCAAGAGTCTACTCAGACTTTTATAATTCACCAGTATCAGTAAATATGTACAATCTCTGCAGAAGTAAAAGTCATCTAAATAATTCTACATTAAAGAGATCTGTAACTATGAAGAGGTTGCTGCTAGCACACAGCTTTATATGTCATTATTTCATCTACAAATAAAGTGCCTGTTGCTCTTGAGGGTTAAATTGCCTATGCTACATTAAAAAAATGATAAGCTAGTAATATTGCAATAGGGAATGGATGGAAAACTGATAACAGGTTCATCATTACTAGGTGTCTCCACCAAAGAGGACATTCTCAGGACTGCAGCATCCATCCCTTTAAAAGTACAACACAGTACAGTATCAGTAATATGTCTATATACCATGTGAGTAGAACCCACAGTCTTCTGCATAAAAAACAAGTACACTACCTGTTGTGCTATTAACAATGCAAGCAGGCACAGCATAAGCAGCACTAAACCTCTCTTCAAGCTCTCAGCTCCTTGTAAAATGCACTTGACACTCAAGTGTATATCTCAACTTTGAAGCACAAGAAATCTGGAAAAAGATAAAATTGAATTGGGGGAAAACAAAAACCCAAAAGCTCAGGACGCATTTTAAACATTGCTTGCATAATCTGCTGTGTTACCCCCATGTATTTCGCTGCCAAGTCTTGTCTCCAGATCTACACTACAGTCAGAGCAACATACCACTATGCTAAATCAGCTGTTTCTTGAAAGGCAGGTAGACTGAAATGTAAATGGCTATCATTTAGTGAATTCAGTTCTCACCATACTCTCAACTTCTTAGCACAAAACACATAGACAAAGCCAATAATGGGGGAATACAGCCCCAAAACTAGGGACAAATTTCAAATACTGATCTTATAAACAGAAAATTTCTGGAATAAAAGATTGTGCTACTTTCTGAAGAATATGAAGTCTTAAATTCAAATGCCTGTCATTATTTAGTGAATTCAAAATCCAGAAAAACACATATTTTATGAGGAACAGAACAAAAATATGAGGCAAAAATTGCACAAGTGGTGGTGGGTAAGGAATTGAAGCTCTTGCTTCCTTCTCCCAATATGCAGGTTTTGAGTCTAGTCGCTAGGTATATTGCCTGACTTCTTTCTAGCTACTGGAGCATTTTACATACACACACACACACACACACACACACACACACACACACACACACACACACAGCACACATGCACATGGACATACACACATACACACACACACACACACACACACACACACACACACACACACACACACACACACACACACACACACACACTTTCAGTCCAAAACTGCAGCTGTCCTTCCTGTGAGAGGAGGCTCCAGTCTGCAGGCAGTCTAATCCCCTTCCAGTCTATGCAGTTCTAACTGCATTGACTTATGGGATCTCTGTATGCAGAATGCTGTCTTCCTAATCTGGACCAGCAGTCCAGATTCCAGCGTGCATGCGTGGGTTCTGGGAATGTCGATCACACATGCATGGAAGTCTAGGATTCACGTTTGGTTTTCTATTTCATTTTTTTCTTTTTTTCTTTATCTTTAATTCTTAAATTTTGCTTTTATTTGCTGAGGGGGTTGCAGTCCTGCAGTCCAATAGCACGAGCTGCCACTGTTTGGGAAAGAGTTTCATAGTTTGCTATGCAGTGTGAGCATAGACTTTGTCCAGTACTTCTTTTTTTAGTTTATAAATTTCAAGCAGATTTTGTCTTGAGACCACAGAGGGTTATTTGTCAGATAATGATGAAGTACTGAGGATACAGATGGGCTGGTAGAAGGATATATATAGTATTTTATGGTTTAGAAGAAGTTTGGTATGGGCTACTTTATGTGAGAGTTCTAACCAGTTGAAAGCATGTAATAAAGAACAAAGATGAGATTTATGTGGCAGGTTAGTTGCAAATCTAGCTATGTTATTGTAGCATTGTTCTAGTTGAGATTAAAGAGAGATCTTGATGTTGATCAAAACAGGTGAGCCAGAGAGAGAAGAAATGGTAAAAGATAAGCGTTAGGTAGGGGGATTCTCCTAGAAGGAGTAAGGTTTTTTTTTTCTCTAAATAGCGGACCTAGCTTGTTTTGTATGTAAAGATCAAACTTTAAGTTGTCATCTACGATGACTTGAAGCAATTTCATACCGGTAACTGCTTCAATAGCTGTACTGTTTAGAGAAATAATGTGGAATTTACTTTTAGAATAAATCCCATTAGGAAACAGTAGTAATTTAGTCTATGCAGGATGGATAGGCTGTTTTGATGTAGCCACAGTTCAGCTAAATTGAAGGCATTTTGTGTCATGGACTGTTGTTGTAGTGGGTTGTCAGATGAGCAGAAGAAAGTTGAGTCATCTGCTTACTGAATAAGACAAACTTGCTATGAGGAGGTATATAGGTTATTGATAAAAATGTTAAATATTAGTAGACCAAGAATAGAGCCTTCAGGAACACGTATTTTAACCAAGAGAAAAGGTAAGAGAGAGAGAGAGAGAGATGGAAGAGAGCCATTTGGCAGATTGATATCTTTCAGATAGGTAGTTAGAAAACCATGGAAGAGTTGGTTTGGAAAGGCCTAGAGAGAACATTTGAGTCCGAAGTTGTTCATGTGACTCTGTGTCAAAGGCTGTTGTTAGATATAGAAAAACAGAAGAGATAAACTTTCTTTGGTCTCTACCCTTTTAATGTTGTCAGAAAAAGTTGGGGAGAGGTGTGGTTGATTTATGGCCTGGTCAGAAACCATGCTGTGTTTAGGTTAGGAGATCATTTTGTAAGAATTGTTTATCAATACAATTTTGCAAGATCACACAAGGGGAGGGGGCAGGATGGTAATTGGCCTAAAGTTAGAGATTTCAGAAGAGTTAACTCCTTTATGGTGGGGAATAATAAAGACATTTTTCCAAAGAGTAGGGACATGGGAGTCATAACTAGTTCTGTTGATGAGAACTGAGACTTGGTATGCAGTACAGTCTGCAGCAAATTTAAGGTATTCAGCAGGGTGATAATGATCAGAAGGAGAACAGAATTTAAGTTTCTGTAGCAGCTGTATAATGTATTATATGGTGACAGGTTGGGGATTAAAGGCAGGGAACTCAGAGCTAGTAGAGTTTTGTGGATGATTAAATGGCTGAAAAGAAAGTGTTAACATTTGGTAGCTCTTTCTTAGTGGGATAAGTCTGGATAGAGTTTTGTCAAAGAAGAAAAGTCAGGCTGATGAATTTTATTTACTGATCTGCAGAAGTTCGTTAGATTTTTTTGTGATTATTGTGTGGGGCTGTGTAATATTTTTTTCCCATCTTAAATTTCCTTATTGGTGGGGTTATGCAACTCATTGTATAGCTGTAAGATTTGATGGGGTTTTATCTTTGTCCTGTTATTCCCATGCTTTGTCATGTTTTTGCATGAGAATTCTAGTTGAAGGAGTCAGTTGGGGTTTGAGTAGTTTGTATTATTTTATTTCTGGTAGAGGCAAACATATTTAAAGTATTCATGAATATATTGTTGAGTTTGTTAACAGCTTCATCGAGGAGTAGGATTTTGAGTGGAGACCAGTTAAAGGATTTTATTAAATTATTGAGACTGTCAAGATGAAAGTTAGAATGATTTGGGGTAGTTATATATTGATGTCTTTTTTAGCTGTTGGGTGATTTTTCTATTGATCAATATCAAGGGATGGTCACTAAGAAAATCAAATAGTACCCTTGAGTTAGCATACTTGCGTGGGTTGTAGACAGATATATAGTCAAGGTTAGAATATTAAAAGATTAGCTGTTTGAATCCATGAAAGTTATGACTTGGGATGTTAGATGTCACAGACAGCCTGTCAAAGTTAATGTTGCCTAAGAATATGGCTACAATAGCAACATTTATAATTATCCATAAAGAATTTCTTCTAATAAGCTAATATTATTACTTAGTTGTATGTATGGGGCAACTATATAGAGTTTCTTATGTTTATTAACACTGAGAAGATAGATAAGAAGTTCTTTATTTTGAATAGTCGGTATGTTAGTTTTGAGGAGGGTAAAAATGTTAGACCATTATTGTATACAATTTCAATGCCTCACCCTTTTGTGGCTATATTGTAGCCAGAGAAGAGATTTTCAGACTCTTTTATATGAGGTTTTAGCCACGTTTCAGTAATGACAGTAATATCTAGAGGGTATTGAATAAACCATGCTTGTAGGTCTGTAACTTTGTTTAGAATACTATTGTACAGGACTTACAGAGGAGGGTGAAATGGATGAGGCTGAGGGGCCATGGCTGGGATGAATTTCACCACAGACAGTAAATTTAGAGAAGAACATGTTGAGATTTTTTAATAAAGTTTTTGAGTTTATTCCAGGTTATCTCAAAGTGAATTGGACTATTGTTTGATATTTGAAAAGGTGAATAGTTTGACATTAAATACATTTGATTAAATAGGTATGAAGGAGGGTTTATCCTGAGCATAGGTAAGGTGGCTGATAATGTGTGACTGTGAGTAAGGAATGCGAGTAATAAGTATGGTACGTAGTAAGGTGACATTAAATGAATACTAGAGATATGAAGATGCACAAGTATAACATGGCAGACAGAGAGGACTAAGGAGTGGTTACGGGGAGATTATAGTTGAATGAAAATGAAAAGATGTTAAAGGAGAAGAGAAGAGGGTAAGGGAGGAATGATAGAACTGGTTTGCTGAAGATTCAATGTAGGGCGGTCCCTTATTAGCGGAATGGAGAATGGTAAGGTTTTATAGGGAATATTCAGTTATAGAAATATAGAACAAACTATGGTGTAGTAGGGTGAAACTGTGAATTAGTGGAAGTATTAGCAAGAGAACAATTAAGTGAGTGATGTGTATAATAAAAGGTTTGTGGGTATTATATTTTGGGTCAATATTCTGAAAGGAAGGGTAATGCTGAAGGACTTCCTGACAATAAAGATGCTAATATTGTAAATGGGGAAAAGGAGAATAAAAAGTATAATGTATAATGATATAGCCAGAGGGAAGAGTAAAATAACAAGCAGTTGGAAGAATACGTGTGAAGGTGAGGTGACATAAGACTGCAAAGCATTTGTGTGAAAGCTATTGAATAATGAGGTAGTAGCAGGGATTAGTCAGGCTATTACAAAAAGGAGCAGATAGAAATAAGGAAGTGGAGGCGGTATATGCATTATAAATTTAGATAAGAAGGACCGGGTTGGTGGGAGTTTGAGGGTAGGATAGGGGAGTGTAGTCTTCCCAAGCTTAGCCAGAGTGAAAGGAGTGGCCTGAAATTCCTCCCAGTGTTATTAGCCCAAGAAAAAAAATGTGACAATGATGTTAAGAGAAGGTTTAAACAGCAGTGTGAGTGCTTTTACTAATATAATGTGAGTAACTCAACAGGACAGCAGAACAGAGAACGTTTTAAAAACTTGCTTATGGGTCAGAAAGCCAAACATTTAAGCCAGACCAAGCTGCTCATGGGTAAGAAAGTCATAAATATGAAGATATAATGGCTTGAATAAGCCTGAAGTACACTAACACATGAAGTGTTCCTTTCCTTTAGCAGAAGCACTGGCTTTCTATAGCAACTTACTTTGTGGCACACAAATGTATCAGTGTATATATTGTTTACACTGAAAAATACTTTGCAAGCTGGAAATCCTCCTAGTGGAAGAAAGACATTTTTTTTTTCAGAATGCCACAGAAATACAAGGATACTGAAGACTTTCAATACTGAATGGAAGAGGAAATCTTGCAAGCCTATTAAAGAAATAGGTTTTTGAGGTGAACAAAATGTGCATATTTTTGAATAAACAAAGATTATAACTTTATATCAATTTCACAATCTGGCAGTTGGAACTTATTTAAAATGTACTTACTTGCAGTTAGTAAGTCTGCTTAAAAGTTACAGTGCATACCCCATAAATGCAGATTTGAATAAAGAATATTACTTATTATAGAACATCACTGTGTTAAGATAACGGCTTTCTCAAAAAAAGTTCAGGCCAATACAATACAGTATTAAATGTTTTAACATCCACCTGTTATATATCAATTAACAACTAGCACTAAAAACCACAAAATACTGGAACAGTTGAAAGAAGGCACACTGTAGACCACAAGTAAAAGTTAAGCGCTTTTCGTTTATGTCAAATCATAAACTTCTTCAGACAATACATTGCAACTCAACTCACGTTTAAATACACAGTAAAAGAAAGTCAACCAATCAACAAATAGAAAAACGTTAATTAGATTAGTGACAAGTACAAATAAACACCACCCCCTTATTAAGAAGTCATTAATAAGTATACAAAAATGCTATATCATACATTTACCACACAGTATTCAGTCAAAAACAAAAAAATTTTTAAATTTAAAATCTAAAACATGTATATCAAATACATTTATAATAATTCATTTTCGTCCTAACTCTTACTAATTCACCTAAATAGTTTAACGCTTTAAGCTTCTAAGTCTCAGTATACTGCTTAACACACAGCCATCATTAATACCAGGCTGATGGTAAGCGTTAAGCTTTATTTGCCAAGAAAGTTCCAACTCTTCAAGTTTTAAAGAGTCAGGTCCACCTCTTGGGTTGGCATGGACTTGGTCAATAACAATAAATTTGAAAATGTGCCCAGGAAAAGAATTAACATGTTTCGCTAGGGCATTTTCAAGTTTATGTTTCCTAATAGCATAAAGGTGTTCGTATATGCGTTCACGAAGCTTTCTCTCAGTTTTGCCCACGTAAAACGCTGGGCAAAACTGGCACATAGCTAAGTAAACAACCATCTTAGAGTTGCAGTTGTTCCTCAAATTCAGGTAGTAAGTCAAGTCGTTTACTGTGAATCTATTAGATTCCAGTATGGAACCACAATAATTACAAGCTTGGCATTTATACATGCCTGGAATTCTAACAGATTTAGATCTATTTCCTTCACAAAAGTTCTTAAGGTTTCTACCTTTCTTATATATCACAACTGGTTGTTCCCCAACGCTTGTAAAAATGTTCAAATCACCTTTAAATATATCCCAGTTTTTCCTAAGGATCTTAAAACAAGAATCACTATTTATGTTGTAAGTAGTAATGAAGGAAGTATTAAATTTGTCTGGTCTAAGATGTTGATTAGACTGCTGCTCGAGATCCATATTGGGGGACCTGGTAATAGGCATTGGGTCATTTGTTCCATTGTTCAACAAAGGCACATAGACTAAGATATGCCGTTTATGTGTTACTTCTTGGATTAATTCATTAATAAGTTGTGAAGGGTACCCCCTGGATTGGAACATTTCCTTAATAAATAGGCATTCATGGTTGAAAACTGAGTCCAGTGTAATAATACGTGCTGCCCGGACTAACTGTCCTTTAACAATGGCACGTTTCTGGTGGTGCGGGTGGCAACTCGTATAGTGGAGCATGGAATTACAGTATGTTTTCTTCCTATGGATTGATGAAACAAATCTCCCTAACAAAGTATCCTTAGTCAAGGTGATGTCTAAGTAGTCAATGTTAGAGACGTCAAAATTAAATGTAAATTCCAGGAACAGTGTAGTTGAGTTGAGATATTCCACCAATAATTCACTTACTGAAAAGTTGCCATCCATTAGGATGAAAATGTCATCCAAAAAACGAGTGTAAAATATGATGTTATCTTTAAACTCGTTGTTGTTAAGTACAAACTGGTGTTCCCAGTAGGCCATCACCATGTTGGCCACACTGGCCCCACATGGTGAGCCCATGGCGACGCCTACTTTTTGGAGGTAAAAATCACCTTCAAACACAAAAAAGTTGTTATTAAGAATTAAATCCAATAATTCCTCAACAATTAAAATGTCGTCAGTGGGACAGTTAAGAAGTCGCAACATTTCTCCAACCCATTCTATTGCTGTCACATGGGGGATACATGTATACAAATCCTTTACGTCAATAGTTAAAAAGTTGTAACTAGGTTTGTATTCTAATGCATTGATGTTACTGAGAAATGTCCATGAGTCCTTACAAATTTGTTTTAAATTGGCTAAGTATTTTTGCAAAATAAGGTCAACCACTTTCGCACAGGAATAAGTAGGGGACCCCCTACTATCCACTAACGGCCGCAAAG
>NC_056729.1:4073797-4090580 GCF_019279795.1 Protopterus annectens
GGATTAAAGCAACTTCATTTAACTTAAGCAATGAATTTGATTTAAGCACAATTGAAATAAACCAATGCTTTAGTGTATCTTGCAATATGACTGACTTAAAAGCAATACCTTAATCTTCTTGTGGCGACATAAGTGCATTTAAAAAATGTTTACGGAAAACAACAGTTTTTTGCCTTCCAGCTAATTCTCCTCCAAAAAATTTACTAATTAAATTTCTAATTTGAAGGTCATTACAAATAGTATGATTGTTTTGACCCAATGGGTATGTACCGCATGTTTTGTAGTCCTTTAAATTGTTTATAAACTGTTTTCTTATTTCTGTCAATGATCCGGCAGGCTGTTCAAGCACATGCTTCTCATCTATCCAGATTTTCATAGAATGTCCAGATTTTACAATTACTGTTGGCTGTTGTTTTTTTTTTTTTTATCTCTTAATTTGGTTTGTACCTAATGAAATTTGTGGTTTTCTGGAAACAGCCCTGAAGACTGAAATCATTAAATAATGACGGACATTTGAGTTTTAGATTACATATCCTCCAGGAATGAATGCTAACACAAAACTCTCAAATTTAGCAGTGTTCTAAGTTATTTTATTTATTTATTGGCATTTACCTATTGGGATGGTTCAAATGGGCCATTAAGAGACCATTTTCAGTGGAAACCTAGGGAGAAAAGCTCCATAAATCATAAAACATTTTACAGTATTAAAAATGTGAAAAATTTATACAAAATATGACATTATGCAAACAACTTAAACTTTTCATAAAAAATAAATGAAAAGACAACCCTGGGATTCATGAAGCTCAGCGCAAGGGCAGTTTTAGCCTTGCAATGAGTGTCCTCTTTACAGATGGTGCAGCAATGCCATATGAATATTTATGAGGGTGTGCTGCCTCACCCACAACGTGCACAGGAAACGTGTGCGAGTGCAGGGGGTGTGTTTAAGTGCTCTATGGAGGTGGAAACATGCCCCCACAGTTGCGTAACCTACTATGCTTACTATTAGAGCCCGCCTTTAATAGTAAGCAATTAATTCAGTGTCCGTGGATACTGGAATGTATGCTAAGCATACAAGAGTGTCCACAAACACTGAAATAAAATCAAAGTAGTAAACACACAAGCACGTAATGGAATGTTGAGCCCTGTCCCTAGAACTTTCACAATTAGATTCCCTGTGTCCCTATTTTACACTTGTATTGCTTCAATATCGAAAGTATAAGCGAAGCACAGTGTGTTTGCACGTCGCTGCCCCCTGCTTAACACAGTTTACACATCAAAATCATCCAAATAGAGAAAAACATGCAGAATCAACATTAACATCAATAGTGTTGTGGTTAGAGCATCCGCCTAATGAACAGGCATGCACGGTTCGAGCCCAACTATAGCACATATCATTTTCCATGTGGAATGTCATTTTGATGTATAACCTACATAATAACATGTAAATGTGAACTGGAGTATCGCATGAACTATTTAACTAATGTCATTCAGTCAAAGAGGTAGTATCATAATGAATAAGGCACTAGTAAGCAGGTGTAAGCACAAATAAGCAGTAGTAAACATATATAAGTACCAGTAAACAAGTCTGAGTGTGCTTGCGCGGGTGTAAGCAGTGCCCAGCATAGGAAATGTATACAATTATGTAGATGTATGTGCATGTGTATGTACAGATATATAATACATATATATATATATATATATATATATATATATATATATATATATATATATATATATATATCTTTGAAGAATGAAAGTTGTAATAATAAAGCATACAAAAAGAATGAGAAGGGAATCAACAGCAACTCCAGTATTATTTAGTGCTGTCAGTGTATATCATACCAAGCTTGGCAGGGGTGAGCAGAGAACTGCTACTCACACCACAGGCAGGATACTACCAGTGGGAGTAACATTGCCGATCTTCTAAGTCTACTTTACAAACAATCACAGGGTAGTCCCTGGTGGGACCACTCAAAAATTGCTAGGATGGTTGGACCTCCGACCATTACACAAGCAAGGCCAGGTATGTTCAAGAACTAAATGGTGGGAGAGCCTGATAATACATGGGTTGGGACAACATACGTGTAGGGCCCCTAACGCTGGGGAGAGGGCAATGTGTGGAGGTGTGTCATGGCTGTGATAGCAAATGAAAAATGGATGGTTTGCATGTATGTCGAACTCGAGTGGGATGGAGGAACTATGGGTATGAAATTATGGATCCAGGCATGTCAGCGTTGGATGGCCTGGTTCTAATTGGCCCGCTTCATGGAGGTCAGCGAGTTCATTATAAGTATATATGCATACACACATGCATACATCTATATGTAGAAGTACATTCCCTGTAACACATTCATTCCTTTTGCAGACATAAATAACATGAAAGTGCCCCTACAAACCTTGACAGTGGATAGAATAATAGGTTCTGCATAAGAGGGAAGGGATGAAACTGCTAAAATGCAGAAGTGTGTACAATGTCCGAAGTCAGTGCTGTTCTCAAATGTTAGGACTTTCTCACACATGGAATCATTCCTGTGATCTGCCTGCTACGGCAATGCCAATCACTTAACCGGTCCTATTTGCAAAATAATTTCACTAAACTCATACATTATTAGCTCTCATGTGTAATGCGTGCATTACCACATAATCATATCTATTAATTTATTGTAGTGTCATATTAACAGGAGTAATGATGTAATGAAGTATAGAGTCTAATCTTGAAATAAAGACATGTGTGTCCCAGGTGGGACAACCCAAAAATTGTGAATAGTGTCCTATTGGTCACTCATTTCACCAATGTTTGTGGACTAAATTTTGGGATGTCTGAGGATATGTGGAGTGAGTCAACTCATGGGATGGGTCTACAGGAGTAGGGAGTGGCCAGTGTGTATTGGTGTGGACACACCATGTATCCAACAGGAGAATGGATGACTGCTGTATTAGTGTAGTGTTGGGGTGGGTGTTTGGGGAACTAGGAGTCATGGGTATATGGGTATATATGCAAATGAAGAAGCACAGCAATAGTGTAGTGGTTAGAGCATCCACCTAACGAACAGACATTCCCGTTCCGAATCCCACTGCAGCACATACCATTTTCCATCGGTAATCTGTATATGAACATATTTTGACATCTGTCTGCTGTATAACATGAATAATAACAATTAAAAGTGAACTGGAGTGAAGTGTCAGTGTCATAATGAATAAGGCAGTAGTAAGCAGGTTTAAGCATAAATAAGCACCAATAAGCGTGTTTAAGTGCATTTGCATGGGGGTATGCATTGCCCTACAGATATACATATATATATATATATATATATATATATATATATATATATATATATATATATATATATATATATATATATATATATATGTGTGTGTGTGTGTGTGTGTGTGTGTGTGTGTGTGTGTGTGTGTGTGTGTGTGTGCATAGATATACACAGATATACAGCTATGATAGGAAACAGCACACAAGAATGACATATGTTCAAAGGTTATGCCAATGGAAGTGAGGGGCCCAAGCAAGAAACATGTAACATGTAGCATGACTCCCCCCCACAGCCGGACAGAGGAAACCTACACACAAACCCACAAACAATGTAAATAGTCCACTGCTCCCCAGACCACAGGCAGGATACAACTGGGGGTGGGGCAGAGTGCACCCGTGAAATCTAATCTTGGAACAGACACAAGCGTCCCTTGCAGAACCCCCCAAAACTTGACATATAACCAAAGGAAGTTGATACAATGGCCATTCTGGTTGGGGTGTGTACATACTCGGAATACAAGGGTGGGAAATCCTGATGACTCATGGGTAGAGACAATGTACGACATGGGTCCTGTGACGTGGAGAGTGCGCAGCATGTAGTGGTGTGTTCAGATCCGACCTGCACCCAGAGTTAGGATGGGTGCAGTAGAGGAGGTGCGGGTGGGGGAACTATGGGTAGCTAATTATGGGTCTAGGTGTGCAGGTATTGGCTGATGTGGGCCTATACGGACAGCCACAGGGATGTGAGCAAAAGTGTTCATTGGGCAGAGGTGTTGCCCAACAAGCAGCCACACCCACTATGAGTCCCACTGCAGCAAAGTCTAATCTACATGGCAGATAATGGAATAACCAGATGTAGATGTATATATGTAGAGAAATGTGTGTGCATATCTACCCATAGTGACATGGAGATATACCTCTCCCTCTCCATAGTACAAATGTATACATACAGAGACATAATACATATACATACCCACATATGCAGACACCCATACACCCATATGTTGTTAGATATACATATATAGCAATATATAAATATATACATATATGCATTCATATACAGATATATCTGTATATAGTAATGTAGATATATGTGTGTGTGTGTGTGTGTGTGTGTGTGTGTGTGTGTGTGTGTGTGTGTGTGTGTGTGTGTGTGTGTGTGTGTGTGTGTGTGTGTGTGTGTGTGCAAATATACACATGTAAATAGCTAGGATATGATACAGCAGTTATGAATTACATATGTTCACAGGCCGTGCAAATGGGGGTGAGGTGTCCAATCAACAAATGTGCAACATGTAGCATCAACCACCCCCACCTAGACAGGTGAAACATACAAACACACAATACAAGTAAACACACCACTACTTCCCAGACCACAGGCAGGATACTACCAGTGGGAGAGATCTGCCAGGTCTAATCTTGAAACAATGACATCAATGTCCTTTGTGGCACACCCCAAAAATTACTGATCATTGGAGTCAGTCTTTGTAATGATTCATCAAACCAGGCTATAGACATACACATACCAGTAGGTTGTGCAAGCCTGATAACCCAATGGGTCGACACAACATACGACATGGGCCCTGACACGTGGAGGGTGGGCAGTGTGTAGTGGTGTGGTTAGACCCCACCCGCACCCACAGTAAGAATGAGTGCTGTAGAGGAGGGGTAGGTGGGGGAACTATGGATATGCAATAATGGGCCTAGGCGTGCAGGTGTTGGCTGATGCAGTTGTATTAGGACCGCCCCAGGGATGTAAGTTATATTCCAAAATGAGCAGAGCTTATGCCCATACCTCTCAACCCCTAAGAGCAAAACCACTGGACAGAACATAAACTGTTGGGGTAACAAATAGAGACAGAAAGCACATATTCCATTTACAACTTTAGAAAGCTGATAGAATAATGGGTATGCATTAGCAGGACTTGGCTGAAGGATGTGGGGTCCTAAACCCAATTACTTGTCTGTATTTAATGGTGTCAGTTCCCAGGTATTTGCCAGACAGGTGTCGATTGTAAGAGGAACACACCAATAGTATGGAGCAACTCTGGACAGGCCACTGATTCTGTACAGTCGACCAGCATGCTTACACCTAATGGGCAGCCATTCCCAATATGGGTCCCACCTCAGCACAGTCCAGTTTAAATGGCTAAGTACGGTATGACCATATGTGTCATTGCATAACCCACTACACAACATCTATGAACACATAGTCGCAACACCCCACTGTAGGCATGCAAGCCGATGTAATAGGTATCACAAGGTATTATTGTAGTCCTCACCCCCACCCAGGGGTGTGAGTGTCAGATGCAAACACCAAATGCAGTGCATTTGCAAGTGCAGGAGCAAGCAGGTGTAAGTCTATTTGGCCACCGGTATGCGAGCATCACACTGGTGAAGCAATGCAGAGGCTAACTGAGTGTAAGAAACTGTAACCAGAGGTTAACATTGCTTAGCTTCGCGTAAACCCATGCACACCCACTCACAACTGCTTTAAAGTACCTTAATCACTCTGTACACAAAAGCTTGTGTTCTGGCCAGCAACAAAATGAACAGCCTCTGCAAGGCTAGAACTCAGGACCCTGTACATCATAGTCACAGTAGTTAACCACTATGTCATGATATCAATAAATATAAAGGAGGTATCAGCAAACTAATCCTCACTACAGGGAAGTGATATCATGCATGTGAACTGAACCTATGTACAGTGTAATGTTCTATAACCTGCCACAGACCATATATATGTGAACTGGAGTACTGCAGTAAACATAGAGTTGAGGTGTCACTGTAATAAAGTTATGAAGTCCCCAGGACCCCATACAGTGTATGTTCATAGGTTCATAGGTAGGTACAAGGCTATCGGCCCTGGGGCCTATACAAGCCCAGCCAAAAAGGTAGCCTGGCTTTTGCCACCCAAGAAAATTATTTCCCTGTGTCACTGTCAAGCAAAGCCACAGAGGTGATCCCCGGGGTGAATTTCCTATTTCCCATCCAATCATCAAGATTTTTCTTGAAGAGTGCTAATGAGGAGCTTTGTTTGATATAGATAGGTAGTTTATTCCAGAGTATGGGAAGTCTATGGGACAGAAATCTATCCCTCCGGCATGTTCTGTTTTTGTGGTGTCAAGGTTTAGGTCCCTAGAGCATGTAGCTCGGAGGGATTGGGATTTCTTTAAGTGGAGCATGTCCAACAACTCTGGGTTTGACATAGCTTTGTATGTTAGGCAGATATAACCTCTGACTAAGCGATATGTGATGGAGTAAAACTGGAGTTTTTTGATACAGTCAGCATAGGGCATCTGTTTAAGGCTGGTAATCCTCTTTGTGAGGTATTTCTACGGCCTTTCCAGTTGTTGGAGATGTCTTGTGAGGTACATACCAAAAGGGGCACTGTACTCTATAATGGGTCTAATGAGTGATGAATAGAGGGAAACAATGACCTCTTTTTTTCTGGATGAGAAACCATTTGTGATGAGGTGTGCCATGTAGAAGGATTTCCTGACAACTGTGGTGATGTGATTATCAAAGGAAAGACTACTGTCCACCTGTATCCCAAGGTCTCTTATTACACTTTCGGTGTTAAGTATACTACCGCCTATCTTGTAGTTCATGGGTACAGAGTTTTTACCAAAGGGGATGGCAATGCACTTTTTGGCATTGAGCTTGAGGCCATGGCTTTGACACCAGGCATCTGTCTCAGTGAGGCACTTTTGTAGGATGTCCATATCATTAGGAGTTTTGATTATGGCTCCCAGTTTGCAGTCATCTGTGGACTTCATTAGCCAAAGAACTTCTGTGTTAGCCTGTACTTTAGAGAAGTAGATACCAAACAGGAGAGGACCCAGGAATGAACCCTGTGGTACTCCACTTGTCACTGGTCTGAAGTTGGATTTGGAGTCTGCTACTTTCAGAGTGTGGGTTCTGTCAGTGTGCCAGTTGGCAACTCATCTTGTGACATAGGGGTTTATACCTAGTTTAGTGAGTTTATCTATAATTCCAGAGTGGGGGATGGTGTCAAAAGCCTTGGGAATATCTAGATAGGCTGTGTGAACCACCTTACCCTTGTCTACTGCTTTGGTGATGGCTGCAAAGAAGTCTATCAGGTTTAGGAGACATGATCTGCCTTTTACAAACCCGAACTGGGTGGGATCCAGAGTTTGGAGATTACCAATGTCTTTGTTTATAGGTTCCATGATGATACGTTCCATGGCCTTGCAGACCAGGCTCATCAGGCTATTTGGGTGGTAGTTCCCGGGGTCCGTGGTGGCTCCCCCCTTGTGGAGTGGGATAAATGTTGCTGTGCACCATTCAGCAGGCACAAAGCCTGAGGTGAGGCTATGATTGAACATGGTACTTAGGTGGGGTGCCAGCTCGTTCTGTAGTTCATGTAGAATGCAGCCTGGGATGTTGTCTGGTCCCATGGATGCTGTGTTCTTAGCTTTGGAGAGTGTGGTTTTACCTGTGCAGCCTTGATTACAGGAACGTTGCATTCTTCCAGTATAGAGATGGGATCTTTAGGGGGTGAGAGGGGGGTAAAGTTAGCACTGAACCTATCTGCCAGGATGTTGGCAATATCAGTTGGGTCTGTATATTTAGTGCCATTGTGCTGTAACTCAGAGCAGATCTGAGTGTTGCCATTCAGATTCTTGACATAGCTATAGAATGCTTTGTGGTTGTCTTTAGAATCAGAGGCGATTTTGTTTTCTTAACTAGCTTTGGAGGATTTTATCAGGGATCACAGCTTCTTACTGAGGCTGACCAGGGAGCTCCTCCACTCATGGGATTTTACTCTCTTTTGCAAGAGTTTCTTCCTTCTGTTGTACAGTTTGTTTATGGCAGGGGACCACCAGATTGGCATCCTTTTTTGGACGATAGCATCTTGGTTTTGTTTGGGATAGCACGATCCATGCACTCATGTAAGTGCTTATAAAGTGCAATTGTGTAGGATTCAGTAGTCGTAACTGTATTGTCCATCTGCATGGGTGTCATGAAGTTCACCACTTCTGTCTTAAGAAGCATGAAGTTGGCTTTGGAGAAATGTTTTTATGGTTTCCTTAATGGGGGGTGGAGGCAGGATGTGGATATCTAGGGTAATTACTTTATGGTCGGATCGGACCAATGAGGCATTGAGGTTGCAAAGGTTACACCTTTATTCGCAGCATGTTACACAAATCTGTATGTACAGATGAATGAGGGATACCAGACACATATATAACCTTTAATGAATAAGACATAGATTAGCCTTTTGAAAACCTGCCAATTACGGAAAAGTGCGGGAATCCGGCCCTACTTAAACTGAAGAGGTGGGAATATGGCTCATAACTGGTTGTAGCATCCCCCTGCAGGCAGAATGGCTTGAGTGGGAGAAGGCACTTGCTTTAGAGCGCAGCTCTGGGGCATCCAGGAGTCCAAATTCATGGTATGGCTCCTGGTAAAGCACCATGACAGGAGACTACTGCAGGGCCAGTACCAGGGCTCTCAGTACAAAATGGAGGTGTAGCTATGTAGTTAATAATTGCCTAGCTTGTGTATACTATGAATAGGTATTGCTAAATATCACTGTACTTCTCTGACAGCTGCAGAGGAGTGTGCTGCAAACCAGCAAGCCTATGATGCTAGGATGCGTCACGAGGCAGGTTAGTAAATAGCCTGCATGTACTGTCATAACAAATAAATGTAAGAGCCTCAGAAAGTGTTGTAACAGTATACAGATTTGAGTAATATGCTGCTAATAAAGGTGTAACCCCTGCATTGCTTCTGTTTACTCTGCAGTCATATATTGTTGTACTGTTGCAGTTATAAAATAGTACTGTTGTAGTAAGCAGTGTTACCCACACTGTGGTATGCAGATAAAATGTGTATGAAGTGCTGTATAACAATGTTGGAAGTGCAAACAGGCCCGTCATATTAAACTAAATACATTGCAAAGCCTCACAACAATTGCCTGATAGCATAGTGTACAGTGATCTTAACTGTAATGCTTTTGTCACACACAGCAGGGCTTTGGATCCGAGGAGCGCCAGTGAGTTGTATGCATAATCATTCCACACAACTGCACACAGTTTGTTAGAATGTTCAGAGAGAAAGCTGTATGCATATATACACTTAACAACTGTACAGATTATGCTAGAATGTTCAAATAGAAAGTGACATTCATATTCATACTCCTCAACTGTCCCAATCTGCCCAATATGTCCTGATAAATGGCCCACATCACATGCCTTTTGCCCTGTTCCCCTGACAAATTAGTGTGATGATCCAAGAAATGTAGGCAGCTGCAAATGACATAGAACTGATAGTCAGACATGTACATAGTCAGGGAATGTACATGCAAACATACCTGTCATCCCAGCATCTCACCCAAAGTGTATGACAGCAGTCAGCAGTCTCCAAACATGTTGCATTACACCTGCATCTTGTCAAGCCTGTATGTAAGACACAGGTCCCATACATAATAATCTACAAACATACCATTGTACAATATAATGCCAATGGGTAGTGTAATAATACATGTAAGGGACAAACCACTGCAGTGACTATGAATGTTGTGTAAACTACAAAGATTTACTAGTTGTTAATTGAACTCTCTCTCTCTCACCCCTACCATATGTACAGAAATAACCAATTTACACAACTCATTTGGTATGTCTACACTCCTAACCTTTGTTGGGACACATGTCCTACTGGTTTATAAATATTCACATCTGTTTCTATGCATGTGCCATGTTAAAATACCCCCATATTGGTGTCCTGTTGCCATCAATGAAACTTGCATGTTGTTGTAAATGGCCACTGTTTATCCATATATGCATGTGTTCTGCCTGTTCTGCAACTATTTTATATCTGGTGCCCTGGGTAATGGGAATACCTGTGCATGCTGATATAACAAATTGTGAATGCTGTTGACTATTACTAACCCATATCTGCCTTAAACATGCTACAACATAGCTCATATGGGAAGGCCAGTCCCAGTGGACCCACCTGTCCCACCTCAGCTAGCCGTGGCACTGAGCACCAGCACATCTGGGGCCCAGCTTGCAACCTTCCCATCTGTTGGCCTGGCACCACCTTCAGGTGAAACCACCACAGGGGGTGGGGCTTGACCTCCCCCGGGAGCAGACAGGAACCTGTCTCCCGTGGTATGGTCCAGGCTGTCGTGCTTAGGGAGCTCGACAGAGAGATTCAAGATCACCTATGCCAGCTTGAAGGTGAAGTGGTGCAACTAGAGGGTGAGTCTGCCCCTCCTACACAGCCCCCAGCACAGCCACCTTCTGGGCTGTGAAGGTGCAGTGGTGACTGCCCATGGGTGGGGTCCTCAGTTCCACTGTATCCATTTGTGGGCTCATGGGCTTGCGACCTCCAAACACCCCTCCCCGTTGAAGGTGTTCCCCGCCACATGTGTCATATACAGCCCCTTTACACATCTTGTTTGTCTTGTCTATCATCCTACCCAACCTATCCTCCCTGATCATACCTACTCTCTTTCCCCAAAATCCGACTCTCACCTAAAAGTAAAAGAAAATAAGGGCAATCTGTTCCCGCAAAAAAAAAAGTGCAGCCAATACATAGCTGTCGATTTCACACACATGTCTACTGGACACATGTAAACATTTCTAATTGGCATCACAACATATTATTGTTGTCCTCACCTCTCTCTCAGGGTTGTGAGTGTCCAAATGTACCACCAAATTTATTGCATATGCACAGCCGTTACTGTAGAAGAAATGGACAGCTACGGACTTTCCTTACACCCTTCCTGCACATCCCTAGCTACCTTGCCTACTGTCTTTCCCTCTTTGGGCCCCCTTTTCACCACTTTCCTATCACCCCTTTTTTTCTTTTCTTTTAAACAAATTAGTGCAGAGGTAAGTGGGAGTAAGCACAGTGAGCAGGTTGCAGCCTGTTTGCACGGGGGTAAACACTGCCTATGCAGGTTAAGCAATCAAGAAGGTGACTGAGTGTAAGTAACTGTAACCAAAAGTAAACACTGCTTACCGTCACGCAAACCCGCGCACACCAGCTCACAACTGCTTAAAAGTGCCTTAATCACTCAGTATCCAATGGCCCTTGTTCTGCCCAGCAACAAAATAAACAGCCTCTGCGCGGCTCGAAACCAGGACCCTGCACACCACAGCCAATGTGATTTACCACTAAGTCATGGCAGATATACAGACATCAAATGTTATCACAAACATAGCATCCAGCACAGTCATTCCACAGTATAGGAAATGTATTCTATTATGTAGATGTATGTGTGTGTGTTAATGTCCAGATATATATACATACATAGATATAGATATATATAGATATATCAAGAACATACCATGTGACAACAAAGCAGTAAAAAAGAATGAAAAGGGAAACACCAGAAACTCCTGTATTATGTAGTGGTGTTGTCCTATGTAATATCAAGACCCTCTCAGACAGACATGTGTGATTAATACATGCAAACATTAAATACATTACTTTGAGCATTTCATTTACAGTAACAAAACTGGTCTGTCCAATCATTATGTGAGAACAGTACTCATGCAAGGTGCTGTGTGCAACATCATCATCATTAAAAAGTTAAATGAGGTAACCATAGCGGGACCAGTAGTGTCGTGTGTACAATAGGGTCATCTGCATCACATGTACCTGGAACCTTTAGGAGTCATGTGCATACCAGGATCGTGTGCCTGAGAGAGGGGTGAAGACAACAGTAGTATGTTGTGATGCAAGTTACAAAGGTTACATGTGTCCAGTGGACACGTGCAGAATGGACAGCTATGTATGGGGTGAAAGTTGTTCTGGGAACAGATTGGCCTTTTGTTTCTATTTTTGTAAGGTGAGAGTGGGATGTTGGGGAAGGAGAGTAGGTATGCTCATGGAGGATAGTTTGGGTAGGATGACAGACAAGACAGCATACAGGGGCGGTATATGACACATGTGGGGGATACACCTTGGATGGGGAGAGGTGTTTGGCAGTCACATGCCCATGAGCCCCCAAATGGAAACAGTGGGATGGAGGTCCCCACCCATGGGCAGCCACCACTGCACCATCACAGCCGCAAAGGTGGCTGTGCTGGGAGCTGTCTAGGAGGGGCTGGCTCACCCTCTAAATGTGACACTCTGCCCAAGTTCCTGTCTGGACCTGCTCCCAAGGGGTGCAGGCCCCATCCTCAATGGTGGTTCCAACAGAAGGTGGTGCAGAGCCACAGAGGTGCAGGTCCAAGACTGGGCCCTAGACTTGCTGGTGCCCAGTGCCATGGCCAGCTGAAGTGGGACAGGTGGTTCCGCCGGGACCTCCAATCCCATACAGCCTATGGTGTTGCAGTTTTAACACAGATAAGGCTTAGTAATAGTCAACAGCAGTCAGGATTACTTATAACAGCATGCATAGATATTAACATCAACCCAAGACAACAGATGTCATACATTTGCAGAGGGAGTACAACACATGCATATATACTGTATGACATCGATCCAAAGCGTAGATGACTTGTGACTGCAGCTATGAACAGTGGCCCACTATTGGCATGTCACTGTGATAACCTCAGACAGTGACTGGCATACCACTGTTTCATGTGACATATGTCCAATCAGGGATGCGATGGCAGTAACTGTCATCACTATCAACATGTACTGACTGCAATCCTCACACTATTCTTCTGGAATTCACAGATGTGTGTTCTGTGAGTAACACAAGAAACAAATGGATCACTCACTGACCAGTCCACAGATGACCCTACAGACTGGGGTTTCCTCACAAACAGAGCACTGTCTTGTCAGTTATTAAAACATGCAGACTAGTCATTACCACACACAACTTGTTAAATTGGCAGTAGTCTGAATGAAGCATAGCTGCACTTACATGCTGTAGTCATGTCTGGCACATCACCCTCCCATTTTCAGGCTATTTTCCACTGTGTATGTCATTTGAGGAATATCCAGATTTCATCTTTGATGCTGTTTATCAAACACCAGATCCAGGTTCCACTCACAGCGAATGCCATGGGCAAACACCAACATGATGTTCCTAGATACTGTACTGTGTTTCCATGCAGTTGGCTATGGGAATGTCACTACAGCTGTTCCACATGCAATCAGCTAAAGGAGGGCTGCAATAAGTGCAGAGGCCATCACCTGATCATGACCATCACTTACAAAACACAAGCTGCTGCTGAGCAGGTGCACATCTCCACATCCACCAGAGAGTGTGTGTGAGGGACAGACAGAGGCAAAGTACATCAGGGAAGGGCTGGGAGACTAAAACCTAAGCATCATCTGTCACACACCTACTAGTAGAGGGGTTCAAACCCCTGATTGACTAGCCATTACTATTACAAGTTCATGCAGTTACTCCATGTGCCACATAGCTGACATGTTGGTGTGCTGTAAGAACATATATGTGTGCTGGTGAGTGACATCTGCAACAGATATATAGTAGACATACATTAGGTGTAGCACACATGGCTGTCCACATGAATAGATGTCATTGTCAACACAACCACACTCTCTAAGGGACTCAGATACATTGGCACACTTTGGCAGGCTCACAAATACACATCCTAACTACTAAGTTTGCCACACTACATTAATGCACATGTATTACATGCACCACAGGGGTTATCCTGAGGTTCTATGGGCTAGGGCATGTGAACATGTCTGACATCAGTCAGTATGCCAATGGGAGTTATACTGGGTGTGACTGTGGTTGGGAACATCATACCCCACACGCAGACACAAGGTGCCAGTACTGACATGCATGTGAGCATTGCTTCATGGGTGTGTAGTGGTTGGCTGTGCAAGATGGCTGTACAAGGCTGAGTGCGAGGTACTCCTTGGCATCAGGCCACCTGACAATGGTCTGCAGTGTGGTTCAGGGGTGTAGTGTCTCCAATGTCCCACACAGATGGGTACTGTCTTAACTGTCCTGTCATCCTGGTTATCATTGTGTGTGGCCATTGCTTTACAATGCATGCCATGTCTGTGTTTGATAGTCATTGACATGGGCATTGCCAGGGATGTGCATGTCGCACATTAATGTACAGTGACATGTTTAACTGTCCCTGGTTTGCCTGGCACATGTTGTGTACACAGACTGTTATCATCAGATGTGCCAATCCTGGCCTGGTGTGGCAGGTCCTGCTAATAGACAGCAGGTTGACCCTGCACCTGCATTGATAGCATGATACAGGTATTCCCTGGTGTCAGTGACATCTCCCCATACAGGGCATGTGTGTAAGGCATTTTATGTCCTTTACGGACCACATTTGATGGCATCACATGTGTTGCAGGCGTCCAGTGGGGAACATAGCGAAGGTGCATTGTCCGCAATTATGTGCCTACTGTACTGGTAGACAGGATGTCATGGCCTCTGTAGCCCACTGCATTCACACCATGCCTACTATCTGCCAACAATGTGCAGGGTAATAGCAGCATGGCGAGATTTTTCTAGGCAAGTGTGTTTGTGTATAACACATGGGTTCAGACCATATTCTGGGTAATAGTAGAGGTGCTTACTTTGTTCACCAGGCCTTTTGTCAGATGTATGGGTATGACTTGCCAACACAGTCTCTTGGCTGATTGAAATCTGTAATTCTCATGAGGTGGACATTGTGACATATAATATGGCCACCATATAGGAAAACTACAGAAACCACTCCTCCACATGTTGAGTGGTTAGACACTCACAGCCACCTCCACACAGGCTCTGACTGGCAAACACACACACACACCTGCCACGACTTGGAATACAACTCCTACCTAACTAGTTTATCAGACTACAACATTGCACAGTTATAGCATGCACTACGGAGATTACTGGGCTATCCCACCCCCAAAGGTGTATTTCATAAGGAATAATGTCAGCAGGGTTACCAAAGTAGGGCAATTCGAATTTCCTGCAAGTGAGTATCCCAAAATGCATTGCTCACAAAACAGACAGTGAGACACACACAACACATCCACAACTGACATGTGTGGGTATAGAACCCATGACCTATATCACACTACTGCATGGAGATGTTATAGTACGCACCACGAGGATTATTAGGGAGCTTGTTCCACAGAGGTGTATTTGACAAGGAATGACATCAGCAGGATCACCAACGTAGGGCATTGTAAATGTCCTGTGAGTGAGTAGGCTATAATGCATTGCTCTCTACACAGACATTGAAACACAGAGAAAACACATAACTGCCATGGTTGTGGATGGAACCCTACCACAGTCCTAAATCACATTCCAGCAGTACACAGTTACCCAATGCACTACAGAGATTACTGGGTTACAGCAGTCCCAGAGGTGTATTTCTAGGTGGGTGACATCAGCACCCTTGCCAAAGGTGAGTATGTGAATTGTAAGGAGTATGCATACTCCAAAAAGCATTGTTTCTTTCTCAGGCCAACAGACACACATACACCCATACACACACACACACTTGGCAAGTTTGGGATTAGAACACCTACCAAACTAGTTCATTACACTACAGCATTACACAGTTACAGGACACGCTGCAAAGATTACTGGGTTATGACAGTCCCAGAGGTGTATTTCTATGGGGGGGTTGACATCAGCACCCTTGCCAAAGGTGAGTATGTGAATTGTAAGGAGTGTGCATACTCTAAAAAGCATTGCTCCCTTCTCAGGCAGGCAGACAGACACACACATCTGATAAGTCTGGGATTAGAACACCTACCAAACTAGTTTATCACACTACAGCATTGCACAGTTACAGGACGCGCTACAGAAATTACTGGTTTGCAGCAGTCCCAGAGGTGTATTTCTAGGTGGGTGACATCAACACCCTTGCCAAAGTTGAGTATGTGAATTGTAAGGAGTGTGCATACTCTAAAAAGCATTGTTCCCTTCTCATGCAAACAGACATACACACAGCTTGCAAGTTTGGGATTAGAAAACTTACCAAACTAGTTTATCACATTACAGCATTATGCAGTTACAGGACGCGCTACAGAAATTACTAGGTCACAGCACTCCCAGAGGTGTATTTCTAGGTGGATGACATCAGCACCCTTGCCAAAGCTGAGTATGTGAATTGTAAAGAGTGTGCATACTCTAAAAAGCATTGTTCCCTTCTCAGGCAGGCAGACACACACAGTTAGCAAGTCTGGGTTTAGAACACCTACCAAACTAGTTTATCACACTACAGCATTATGCAGTTACAGGACGTGCTACAGAAATTATTGGGTTACAGCAATTCCAGAGGTGTATGTCTAGGTAGGTGACATCAGCAGGATTGCCAAAGAAGGGCATTTCAAATGTACTGCGAGTTGTACATGTCTTTGACCTGTGTGTACCCATTACTTACAGTCACAAAAACACATTTACACCTGCTGAAAAATGTCTGATTCAGTCCTAAATGACATTATCAACAAGCCTTGCAGGTTTTGAATTCTGGACCATGCACACCAAGGTCAGTGGACTTACCACTAAGCCATCTGGGTTCTATACATGTTTCATGGTTTTTATAATACAGGTTTCACTACAGGTATTCCACAGTACCGAAAACAAATTTT